>NC_082404.1:19340185-19380185 GCF_031168955.1 Gadus macrocephalus
CTTACGAAACGAAGACAGGTTTATGTCGGGAAAGACAAGGAAACACTGCCCTCTAGAGGGTGGACAGTGAACGTCGGTTTACATTAGATAACATGAAGTTACACCTTACATAACATAAAAAATACTAACTAATGCTGCAGTCTGGTTAGCCTCAATGTTTAATAGTGTACACTGTTTTAAACTTTGTTAATCCAATTTTAACTCGACTTAAAGTAATTAAAATTATTTTTTCTTATATAAATATATTAATTAGTTAATCACTACACACTTATCACTTTGCTCCTTGCTTTTTTTTTTTACAAATGCCAAATAATTCAACATGTACTATTATTAATATTGTAAATGTAGTATAATATAGTTTTGCTTAATTTTAGCACTGTAGTACCACCTGGTGGTCATCATTATGCTGACACTTTCATACCAAAATGTTTTCAAAAGTATAAAACATCTTAAATATTCATCGTAATACATGTGATGAAAACCCCCCAAAACACCCCAAAACTGCCCAACTGAAACCCAAGTTAACCTCGCATCACCTCTGTCAATCTTCCTTAGGCTATCGAAAAATAAAGTATCTCTTAACATTTCACCACTTTATAAAAAAATGAAATACTAGTCCCAGGCAAACGTGTTGGATTGGAAAACGCGTCAGCTTCAAGGCTTCAAGGAAGTCTATCCCAGGGTAAAGAATGATCCCGAGCTGCATTCCTGCACCAAAGGGACCGGGATTCATTTGTCGAGACGCCGTGGCGTTTTTATGGCGTTCTGAAACGGTTGGATAGCTCCACTGAGGCCGGCGAATAAAAGGAGCCCAGGAGGGGGGGGGGGGGGGGGGGGGGCTGACAGAGAGTGAGCGCGCTAAGACCTCCGGAGGGCAGAGCGCTCATCCATTGTGGACACATGTAAAGGCCCAGAGCTGACACCCCATCTGGGCCGGGGAGATCAAAGCCGGGCCACGCTGCCTTACATAGTCACCAGACACTACCGGGGGGAGCATCCAGGGGGGTGCGTGGGAGACGGGTTGGGCCACGTTTGGACCGCTGGTTCAACGCTATATACGGCTGCTCTGGGTCGGAAACATGATTATAAATCAGTGGCAGGAACCCAAGCCCCGATGCCACGATGCGTTAAGCAGCAGAGAGCGACTCTCTGCAGTAATGAACCGCCAGCATGGCCGTCTGGGCTTGGCACGGTGTCAGCAGCTGTACTGGAAGGGGGAGAGGGGTACCTTTGGTTGAACATCCCTCTGAAGTTGTAGTTGGCCCGGTAGTTGGGCATGGGCTTGGGGTCCAGGGGCCGGTAGATAGCAGGCTCCCCTCTCTTCATGGCCAGGCCGTTCAGCTCCACCGTGGGGGTTATACTGCCTGTGTGTGGGGGGGGGGGGGTTACAAAGTACATGTAAGCTGTTTTAAAGCAAGACAATTGTAAGGTTCAATCCCACTGAATAATTGCTACGGTTACGATACGAATCGTCCATTCCACTTCAAGGGCAGAAAAATAGGAACGAGTTTAAAGAGAAAAATATTCATTAAAATATATAATAAAATATTTCCCCTTTTGCTTGTGGCCAATTTTTATTTGAATTAAAACGGCTGGTTTTTAATTTGACGAGCTGTGTGAATGAAGTCGGCGACACAACAGAGATAAATAAATGTTCCACTGAGGAACGGCGGTCACCCGTGGCCCCGCCCCCTCGCCACGGCCTTTGATGTTGAGTAACCTATCACAGGGCAGCCTTAATCCCACTGCACCCAGCGGACAGCAGGCGCTTCATAACTACAGTGACCCCGCGGCCCGGGGAGGGGGGGGGGCAGGAACCTGGTCATGGAGAAAACAGACGCTGGCAAATTAAGACTTTGAATCAGACAGCTCCCTGGTGGGGTCCCTGAACCTGGGAGGGAAGGGGGAAGAGGGCGGGGGTGGAGGTGGTGGAGGGAGAGGAGGGAGAGGAGGGAGAGGAGGTGGTGGTGGTGGTGGTGGTGGTGGAGTTGGAGTTGGCGTGGGTGGTGGTGGTGGTGGTGGTGGTGGTGGTGGTGGAGTGGGTGGTGGTGGTGGTGGTGGTGGTGGTGGTGGTGGTGGTGGAGGTGGTGGTGGTGGTGGTGGTGGTGGTGGTGGTGGTGGTGGTGGTGGTGGTGGTGGAGGTGGTGGTGGTGGTGGTGGTGGTGGTGGTGGTGGTGGAGTGGGTGGTGGTGGTGGTGGTGGTGGTGGTGGAGGTGGTGGTGGTGGTGGTGGTGGTGGTGGTGGTGGTGGTTGGTGGTGGTGGTGGTGGTGGTGGTGGTGGAGTGGGTGGTGGTGGTGGTGGTGGTGGTGGTGGTGGTGGTGGTGGTGGTGGTGGTGGTGGTGGTGTTGGTGGTGGTGGTGGTGGTGGTGGAGTGGGTGGTGGTGGTGGTGGTGGTGGTGGTGGTGGTGGTGGTGGTGGTGGTGGAGGAGGTGGTGGTGGTGGTGGTGGTGATGGTGGTGGTGGTGGTGGTGGTGGTGGTGGTGGTGGTGGTGGTGGTGGTGGTGGTGGTGGTGGTGGTGGTGGAGGTGGTGGTGTAGGTGGTGGTGGTGGTGGTGGTGGTGGTGGTGGTGGTGGTCCGACAGTAACTTTGCAAAGCCCAATTGTGAAGCAGGGAATTGTGGCCACAATATCTTCCACCTTCAACCAGTGAGTGCGGTGATTAAATGTTAATATGCTAATCTTTGGTGTCCCTCTTGGAGATATTGCTGTAGGGTAATAAGGTTCAACACGTTATAAAGATAATGGGAAAGGTTTCAAAAAGTTGACTACAGTCAGGGTTTTCTGTTCCAGGACGGTAGACTTCAGTTGTGGCCTTAACTGCTGATCCTTTTAAATGGTATTTTCCCCCCAAGTCGTTAGTTAAATTAAGATATTGGCTTGTGTAAAGACCAAGTCGTTTAACACACTGCGGTGTTGGCCAGCCTCCTGTATCCGTAATGGACGGAATCCGTTCCAAATTAAATCTCACTGCATTTTTCCACCTCTTTTTATGGCAGCGGTGGAAGCATAAAACACAAGAGACATAAGCGAGCTACGCGACTCCATTGTTCTGCATGTAATTACCAACAACAACAACAGAGGCCTACTCCATCACCACAGTACCTGTCTGTATGTAGTTAACAACAACAGAGGCCTACTCCATCACCACAGTACCTGTCTGTATGTAGTTAACAACAACAGAGGCCTACTCCATCACCACAGTACCTGTCTGTATGTAGTTAACAACAACAGAGGCCTACTGCAGCCCCCCAACCTGGGTTGGCTAACAGAGGCCTACTCCAGCGCCCTACCTGGGTTGGCTAACAGAGGCCTACTGCAGCCCCCCTACCTGGGTTGGCTAACAGAGGCCTACTCCAGCCCCCCTACCTGGGTTGGCTAACAGAGGCCTACTGCAGCCCCCCTACCTGGGTTGGCTAACAGAGGCCTACTCCAGCGCCCTACCTGGGTTGGCTAACAGAGGCCTACTCCAGCGCCCTACCTGGGTTGGCTAACAGAGGCCTACTCCAGCCCCCCTACCTGGGTTGGCTAACAGAGGCCTACTGCAGCCCCCCTACCTGGGTTGGCTAACAGAGGCCTACTGCAGCCCCCCTACCTGGGTTGGCTAACAGAGACCTACTGCAGCGCCCTACCTGGGTTGGCTAACAGAGGCCTACTCCAGCGCCCTACCTGGGTTGGCTAACAGAGGCCTACTGCAGCCCCCCTACCTGGGTTGGCTAACAGAGGCCTACTCCAGCGCCCTACCTGGGTCGGCTAACAGAGGCCTACTCCAGCGCCCTACCTGGGTTGGCTAACAGAGGCCGACTCCAGCGCCCTACCTGGGTTGGCTAACAGAGGCCTACTCCAGCGCCCTACCTGGGTTGGCTAACAGAGGCCTACTGCAGCCCCCCTACCTGGGTTGGCTAACAGAGGCCTACTCCAGCGCCCTACCTGGGTTGGCTAACAGAGGCCTACTCCAGCGCCCTACCTGGGTTGGCTAACAGAGGCCTACTGCAGCCCCCCTACCTGGGTTGGCTAACAGAGACCTACTGCAGCGCCCTACCTGGGTTGGCTAACAGAGGCCTACTCCAGCGCCCTACCTGGGTTGGCTAACAGAGGCCTACTGCAGCCCCCCTACCTGGGTTGGCTAACAGAGGCCTACTCCAGCGCCCTACCTGGGTCGGCTAACAGAGGCCTACTCCAGCGCCCTACCTGGGTTGGCTAACAGAGGCCGACTCCAGCGCCCTACCTGGGTTGGCTAACAGAGGCCTACTCCAGCGCCCTACCTGGGTTGGCTAACAGAGGCCTACTGCAGCCCCCCTACCTGGGTTGGCTAACAGAGGCCTACTGCAGCCCCCCTACCTGGGTTGGCTAACAGAGGCCTACTCCAGCGCCCTACCTGGGTCGGCTAACAGAGGCCTACTCCAGCGCCCTACCTGGGTTGGCTAACAGAGGCCTACTCCAGCCCCCCTACCTGGGTTGGCTAACAGAGGCCTACTGCAGCCCCCCTACCTGGGTTGGCTAACAGAGGCCTACTCCAGCCCCCCTACCTGGGTCGGCTAACAGAGGCCTACTCCAGCGCCCTACCTGGGTTGGCTAACAGAGGCCTACTCCAGCGCCCTACCTGGGTCGGCTAACAGAGGCCTACTGCAGCCCCCCTACCTGGGTTGGCTAACAGAGGCCTACTCCAGCGCCCTACCTGGGTCGGCTAACAGAGGCCTACTCCAGCGCCCTACCTGGGTTGGCTAACAGAGGCCTACTCCAGCGCCCTACCTGGGTTGCTGTTGATGTCCACCTTGGGGCAGCGGGCCGCGGGCCGGGGCAGCAGGCTGTCGGTCAGCGCCGTGGAGGCCGTGGTGTGCTGGGCCTTCTTGATGCTGGTGCCCTCCGCCTCCCACACCTGCTCCCCCAGAGAGAGCTGCACGGTGAACACCTGCAGAGGGAGAGGGGGGAGGGGGAGAGAGGGGGAGAGGGTAGAGGGGGAGAGGGGGAGAGAGGGAGGGAGGGGAGAATGGGGAGAGAGGAGAGGGGGAGAGAGGGGAGAATGGGGAGAGAGGAGAGAGAGGGTAGAGGGGTAGAGGGGGAGAGAGGAGAGAGGGGAGACAGGGGAGACGGGGAGAGAGGGGAGAAGGGGGAGAGAGGAGAGAGAGGGTAGAGGGGGAGAGAGGAGAGAGAGGGGGGAGCGAGGGGGAGAGAGGAGAGAGAGGGTAGAGGGGGAGAGAGGAGAGAGGGGGAGAGAGGAGAGAGAGGGTAGAGGGGGAGAGAGGAGAGAGGGGGAGAGAGGAGAGAGAGGGTAGAGGGGGAGAGAGGAGGGAGGGGGAGAGAGGAGAGGGGAAGAGAGGGACAGGAATCAATAAAAGCAGCACCATCGATTCATCCCCTGGGTTACCCATTAATCCAGCTGTCTAGAAGTTAATCTACAACGCGGTGATTAGACCCCGACGAATATCCCTTAAACAAGTGTATTGAAACAATGTAATTATTCATTAATATAACTATATCATTCATTGATGATGAAAGGCCTGATATTATGGCCAACATTAATTCACTTGAGCACAAGACCAAGAACTAGGGAAAAAGTCATCTGGCATGATACTATACTATGTGTTTATCAAGCAAAGTTAGATGTTTGTTTTGTTAGAGTTTCAGAGAAGGATAATGATTGCATCAAGTTTCCATTTCTCGGGGGCACTCTAGTAATTTCTCCATAGTTGTATCATGTGATCAGTGTTGCCCAGACAGGCAAGATTAAAATAGCAAAACTATTAATATTCATACTATAATAAATATTACACAATGTGTTGTATAATATTAACATTAGTACTACTGATGTGTAGAGGTAGCATTTGCATGCACTGTTTACACATATATACACAGTACTTGCTGGGGTCTGTCTATGACATCAGACCCTGGCAGGACATTGGACGGATCCATTATTCATGTATGGCGCAAATGTGTGCTTCAAAATAAAAGCGTGACGTCCCGTTCCCACCTTGGCGTGGGCTGGCCCCCGTTCGTTGAGCAGCTTGTACTGCGGCTGGATCCGGTTGAAACGGGCTAACTCATTCACCAAACACATTGGAGTTTTCTCTTTAGGGTTTGCCATGTTCTCCTGGGGCGGGCCTGGAAGAAGGAAAGCCACGTGCGTAAGTAGATTAGAGATGTTCCCGTGCCATTTCTCCCTTCCCGATACCGATGCCTGAACTCGAGTATCGGCCGATGCTGAGAACATACCGATACAGCACCTAGCGCTGCAGCTCCTAACAGCACTTTTCTTTTGCCTTACAGTGCATTCAGACACCAGTCATTGAGGGAGCAGGTCGCTCAGGGAGGCCTACAGCCAGGCTGTGCACTGTGGACGGGGGGAATCGAACTCAAGGCTTTCCTGGCTAGGAGAGGAACTCTCTCTCGTCCCTCCCTGTACTATCCTGCTCTGAAGAATCTTTTTTTCTCATAACACGTTTGACGTGTTTGCAGTACACTGCTGTGGACAGAATAATTGTGGTTCTCTTCGTATCGTGAATAAATAACTGGGTGTCAGATAACCTTTTCATGATTAACAATTATGCACGTGCTTGTCTTGTCCAAACGATGAGGTAGCCTGTTTGTTATTCTCTCTCTTTTCCATAAATACTGCACATGCTATCTAACTGCACCACAACACAAGTTTAGCTTTAGTTCTCCAATGCAGGCTCTAGGGGGGTACCTGGTGATGAGGCTCAGGGTCTAGGGGGGTACCTGGTGATGAGGCTCAGGGTCTAGGGGGGTACCTGGTGATGAGGCTCAGGGTCTAGGGGGTACCTGGTGATGAGGCTCAGGGTCTAGGGGGTACCTGGTGGTGAGGCTCAGGGTCTAGGGGGTACCTGGTGATGAGGCTCAGGGTCTAGGGGGTACCTGGTGGTGAGGCTCAGGGTCTAGGGGGTACCTGGTGATGAGGCTCAGGGTCTAGGGGGTACCTGGTGATGAGGCTCAGGGTCTAGGGGGTACCTGGTGATGAGGCTCAGGGTCTAGGGGGTACCTGGTGATGAGGCTCAGGGTCTAGGGGGTACCTGGTGATGAGGCTCAGGGTCTAGGGGAGTACCTGGTGGTGAGTCAGGGTCTCGGGGGGTACCTGGTGATGAGGCTCAGGGTCTAGGGGGGTACCTGGTGGTGAGTCAGGGTCTCGGGGGGTACCTGGTGATGAGGCTCAGGGTCTAGGGGGGTACCTGGTGGTGAGTCAGGGTCTCGGGGGGTACCTGGTGGTGAGTCAGGGTCTCGGGGGGTACCTGGTGATGAGGCAGGCACAGGGTCGTCCCCGTACCCGACTGAGGGAGGGAGGCAGCCGGCTGTGGGGGCCGGGCCTGTGCCATTGACGGAGGGCTGCTGCAGACCCAGGGATCCGGGGCTGGCCATAGCCGCGGGGGGCGCTCCGGCGGGGGAGGGGCCAGGACCAGCCAGGGGTACTGAGGTCTGCACTTTCACTTGAGCCATGCTCTATTCCTGGAACGGGACGGATCAACGCAGGAGGAGTTAGACATCGGAGGAGTGACAGACGTCAGGGCGCGGTGTTGGGACACGCTGAGGAACGGGTGGGATGGGGGGTAGGATAATGGAAGGGAACAAAGTCAACAGCCGCCTGGGCATCGCTACGATACTACGACTCCCTGGAAACCAAATTGAGGTGGATACATGCGTGGCCATCATGATTTAAATTATACCTTAATACAATTAAATACAATTATTGTTTACTGGGCAGAGACAGCAAGAGAGAAATAGAGAGACTCTCCACAATGAGTGCATGAAACAAAGAAATAGTGGATCATAATTTAAATATAGTATTTGAGTCTGAGTGTGTCGATCAATGTAGAGAAAGTGTTAACATACATGACATTAGGTTTACAAATATATTAAGACAGATGTCTCATGTGACAGCTCAACAGGACTTTTAGAATGACTGCATTTGACCTGCACTTACTGCATTATAGCACATCCACTACTAAGTTTTTTTTTGTAAGCTATGGATATAAAAGATGAAAGTTTTGAATTGCTTCATTTAGTTTCATAGAAACACTACCACTATGTGTGTATCTCCAGGCCCATTCAACATTATCCAGAAGATAAAAAATAATTTATTTCTTAAGAACAGACACATAACCAGGTTATGCATTCAAATGTCAGCAATAACCCATACATCGTAGATGACAGATACACACTGCTTATGCAACCATTATAACGTTAACACACTTTTAATTTGTCTTCTGTTAGGAGTCGCAGCCCCAACAGATTCCCACTCGCTCCTGAACTGAGACATTTAAAACGGCATTGGCATGTCCACACGAATGACATCAAGTGATTTGGACCATAGGGGTTCAGATGCCCAATGTAAGCAGCCTGTCATTCCAGATGTCAGTGTCCTGCGGCTGCACAGTGCTGTGCATCCTCACGTCAAGCCAACCACAGATGCATTGCAGGATCCCAAGGGCCAACTCACTGTCAACCCAAATGTTAGCAACATCACTTCCAGCCGGTGTTCAAACTGGAAGCCCGCAGTGACACTGACATTTCAGTCAGACAAGGGGTAATCACGTGATATAACGTTAGGTTTTATGTGGTGTGTTTTTTTATTGAGCAGTCTCCCCCCTCCAGAGACAACATTTACATCCAGGTTGCTAACGAGTATCCAGATTAGCAGGCAGCTAACTGAGGTTAGCAAATTAGCCTCCGTTATCTCGTGCATGTCAGCTTCGAAAAACCAAACAAAGAATGGTGAAACGTGCATTTTTTATAGAAGCGTGTTATGACACTCCTGGCTAAAATCTCACAGTAGCTGATGCATTTATTGTCAAGATGTTTGACTCTGTCAAACTCAACGTAATGGCTGATCTGCCGTGTACCCCTGTGGCTAGCATCTCCCGATCACCCCATCACTACCAAAGTCTGAGGGGTTTTCATTGCAATGCAGACACATATCTGGACAGACGACCCTTTGCGGTATAATCAATTGACTATCCGACACATGCGGATAAACACTTGAAGGTATATTGTTACCTTTATCCAGGGCCGGACCCCAGTTACACCTCCAACATTGGCAAACACTAAAGAGAACTGGATGGATCGGGGAGCATACCATGTTACATGATTTTTAGGGGTGTGTAAACGGTTCCGCTAGTGTTAAAATAGATGAAGATCACGTTTCATCGACACATTTCTGGATTAGATTTGTGTTTCATTTCAATAAAATAGCACGATGTGAACCGGCGTTATATTTGACTTTAAAGCGAATGTTCAAACCCGCCATGAAGCTAGGAATGGTTTGGTCTCGTCTTGCTCCCACACCACCACACTGTTTGAAGGTTGGGAATGAACATTTCCTAGATTTTCATTTGTACAGTTTCGTTTATCCATTTATGTTCAAATGTTGATCAATTGTTGGAATTCAGTGATTGTTAAAGTAAAAAAAAACAATGCAAGGAGATGAAAAGTTTACATTTTTTGGCAATTGTTCAGCTTTTTTTTTTTTAAAGATGTATTATTATTATAATTATTATTATAAATAACGGATGGTAAACATAAAATAACTACAGAATAAGTTACATGAAAATATTTTTGAAACCTCATAATAGTTGTATTCATTCGATGTAATTCATTCACCCTGGAAAAGTATTCAATGATTGCACGTATATGTTACGATTATAACCCTGTACGTTGGCAACAGGCAGGGGTGTTTCTAGGTTTCATAAACATCCGGGGCTTAGCCCAGACGGAAAATGAAAATGCCAAAATTATCTGTACAATTATATGCAAGTATATGCAATTTCTTTCACAATGCTTCACCTAAATAAACAAAATACGCAGTTTATTATAGCTTAAAATAGCTACCTGACCGCTTTGCTGATTATCCCCAAACATCAAAAGTTCCATTCAAGTTATTTCAGAGTAAAATTAATACAAGTGATAGACCTTACACACGCACGGATCTGAATGGGGATAGGATAGGTTTGTCATTTGAGGTGGTAAAAAGGTTATGTTTTTAAACAGTTTATTCTGCCAGAAGCACTAGCTAGACTACTTATAATTATAAATATTTGTAGTTTTATTTTTTTAACCCCAAAAAAATATTCGGGGCCAATTAAACACAGGGTCTGTGATTAGGATGTCTGGGTTTAGGTTCTGCGTTCAGGGCCTAATCAACCAGGTAAAAACGCGTCCTGACGTCCTCCGAGCTTAAAATATAAATACACAGACATTCCTGTATAATTAAGGTGTATGACAGCTCCCTCTGCTGGACAACTGTCTCACACCAAACTACATTTTCCGTTTGAACCAACGTTGCTATAGTACATTGATGCGAGACGGGTTGGTGGATTGAACGTTTTGAAGTAGCAGAGAATGGCCTGCGGGGCAGTATGTACATTGTTAAATACATGAATAGGCTTGAATTTAGTAGTAATATGGAGGTTTCATATTTTTACAAAATGGATTATGTGAACATTGCTGAATAACAATCATGTATATTGAATGTATTGCAGGTGTTTTGCTTTACATTAACCAAGTTAAAGGACAATTAAATGAACTGCACCAAACATGTAGAAGTCAATGTGGAATTTTAATATATAAACAAAAGCACTTGACAGAAGTTTAATACAATTTTGTAAAGGGAAGCAGAGGAAAACATTTTCCCAAATGAATCTTTTCAAAATGTCACCACCATTCCGAAAGCAATTGAAGAGGTTTGTGTTAAAGCAGTCCTCCCTGACCAGCTCTGTCCCTGACTCTAAACCCTGACGCTGAACCCTCTGAGGGCAGGAAGACGCGCCTTCCGTGTAAAGGTTCGAACCACAGAGAAGGAAAAAGAAGAGGAAGCAGTAGAGAGTAGTGAAGTAGTGAGGTTAGTGACAGACGTGAGGGAAAGGCGTGTGGAAGCACACGGTTACATGTGGGGTCAAGAAAATCACTCCCACTGGAGGTCATTGATCCATCAGCCTCAGACTGCTGAGCTCAGCAGGTCTTCTGGAGGACGAGGCTAAGATGAACTGAGGAGACGGGACAGGATGTCAGGTTCAGTTGGGGTTCAGCTCAGGTGTGTCTGCCCCCGACAAACAGGATCAGGTGAGGTTCAGCTCAGGTGTGTCTGCCCGGACCAAACAAGGACATTGATTAGGTTCAATATTCAAAAGATGCAACATTATCTGAACCAAAGATAAGTCATTAAGGAGCAGGCAGGCTTTAGGGCGCCTTGCTCAAGGACGCATCACTGTATTCTGAGGACTTGAACCCGGCACCATTGGTTTGAGAGTTGAACCCCCAACCTAGTCCACCATGTCCAGATAATGCAAACTTACGAGGAATCCTTGCTGGTAGAGTCCTGGTTGTCCTCAGGATTTGCCTTCCAGATGTACGGCTTCTCCATCAGTCCTCCAGATTCCTGGTCTGGTTACAAACGTAATTTGTCTCTAATGTAAGGTAACAAACACAGTAGTGGTTTGTCTCTAATGCAAGGTAACAAACAGAGGAGTAGTTGGGCTCTAATGTAAGGTAACAAACACAGGAGTAGTTTGTCTCCAATATCAGGTAACAAACACAGTAGTAGTTTGTCTCTAATGTAAGGTCACAAACACAGGAGTAGTTGGGCTCTAATGGCGCGTAACAAAGTAGCAGCTGTAGTTTGTCTGGTAAACAAGCACAGTAGTATGCCGTAACTTGTACTGAACAAACTAATCCTGCGTTACAACAAGTCCACTGTTTATTTTATGCAAACTTACGAGGATCCTGGTTGGTGGAGTGATGTCGTCCTCCAGAGTCCTGGCTCCTCCAGCAGCTCTCCTCAGACAGAATCCTGGTCTGGAACAAACAGCGCAAGTCAGGCCCCAATGTCTGGAAACAAATATGTAGTTTGTCTTATTTTAAAGCCCTTTATTTCCACTTTGTTAGGTTAATACAAACTTCCAATCCTTGTTGGTAGAGTGATGGTCCTCCTCCAGATTCAAGGCTCCCCTACCAGCTCACCTCCGCTCCAGAAACACGTTCTAGTAAGAAAACACAGCGGTAGTTGGTTAACGCATGTCAAAGGAACAGCTGTATTTTGCCCTTTAAGTCAACCATGTAAGTAAATACAAACTTACGAGGAATCCTTGTTGGTCGATTCCTAGTCGTCCTCCAGCGTCTAAGCTCCTCCAGCAGCTCTCCTCAGAAAGAGTCCTGGTCTGGAACAAACAGCGGAAGTCTTGCTTCAACATGTGGTAAAACAGATTTTAATATATCAACAAAAGCACTTGACAGAAGTTTAATACAATTTTGTAAAGGGAAGCAGAGGAAAACATTTTCCCAAATGAATCTTTTCAAAATGTCACCACCATTCCGAAAGCAAGTGAAGAGGTTTGTGTTAAAGCAGTCCTCCCTGACCAGCTCTGTCCCTGACTCTAAACCCTGACTCAACCCTAATGCTGAACC
Organism: Gadus macrocephalus; assembly: GCF_031168955.1. Taxonomy (NCBI): domain Eukaryota; kingdom Metazoa; phylum Chordata; class Actinopteri; order Gadiformes; family Gadidae; genus Gadus; species Gadus macrocephalus. Next base: position 19,352,592 of record NC_082404.1, read on the forward strand.
CTCTGAGGGCAGGAAGACGCGCCTTCCGTGTAAAGGTTCGAACCACAGAGAAGGAAAAAGAAGAGGAAGCAGTAGAGAGTAGTGAGGTTAGTGACAGACGTGAGGGAAAGGCGTGTGGAAGCACACGGTTACATGTGGGGTCAAGAAGATCACTCCCACTGGAGGTCATTGATACATCAGCCTCAGACTGCTGAGCTCAGCAGGTCTTCTGGAAGAGGAGGCTAAGATGAACTGAGGAGACGGGACCAGCAGGATGTCAGGTTCAGTTGGGGTTCAGCTCAGGTGTGTCTGCCCGGACCAAACAAGGACATTGATTAGGTTCAATATTCAAAAGATGCAACATTATCTGAACCAAAGATAAGTCATTAAGGAGCAGGCAGGCTTTAGGGCGCATTGCTCAAGGACGCATCACTGTATTCTGAGGACTTGAACCCGGCACCATTGGTTTGAGAGTTGAACCCCCAACCTAGTCCACCATGTCCAGATAATGCAAACTTACGAGGAATCCTTGATGGTAGAGTCCTGGTTGTCCTCAGGATTTGCCTTCCAGATGTACGGCTTCTCCATCAGTCCTCCAGATTCCTGGTCTGGTTACAAACGTAATTTGTCTCCGATGTAAGGTAACAAACACAGTAGTAGTTTGTCTCTAATGCAAGGTAACAAACACAGTAGTGGTTTGTCTCTAATGCAAGGTAACAAACAGAGGAGTAGTTGGGCTCTAATGCAAGGTAACAAACACAGGAGTAGTTTGTCTCCAATATCAGGTAACAAACACAGTAGTAGTTTGTCTCTAATGTAAGGTCACAAACACAGGAGTAGTTGGCGCGTAACAAAGTAGCAGCTGTAGTTTGTCTGGTAAACAAGCACAGTAGTATGCCGTAACTTGTACTGGACAAACTAATCCTGCGTTACAACAAGTCCACTCCGTTTATTTTATGCAAACTTACGAGGATCCTGGTTGGTGGAGTGATGTCGTCCTCCAGAGTCTTGGCTCCTCCAGCAGCTCTCCTCAGACAGAATCCTGGTCTGGAACAAACAGCGCAAGTCCGGCCCCAACGTCTGGAAACAAATATGTAGTTTGTCTTATTTTAAAGCCCTTTATTTCCACTTTGTTAGGTTAATACAAACTTCAAATCCTTGTGGTTAGAGTGATGGTCCTCCTCCAGATTCAAGGCTCCCCTACCAGCTCACCTCCGCTCCAGAAACACGTTCTAGTAAGAAAACACAGCGGTAGTTGGTTAACGCATGTCAAAGGAACAGCTGTATTTTGCCCTTTAAGTCAACCATGTAAGTAAATACAAACTTACGAGGAATCCTTGTTGGTCGATTCCTAGTCGTCCTCCAGCGTCTAAGCTCCTCCAGCAGCTCTCCTCAGAAAGAGTCCTGGTCTGGAACAAACAGCGGAAGTCTTGCTTCAACATGTGGTAAAACAGATTTTAATATATCAACAAAAGCACTTGACAGAAGTTTAATACAATTTTGTAAAGGGAAGCAGAGGAAAACATTTTCCCAAATGAATCTTTTCAAAATGTCACCACCATTCCGAAAGCAAGTGAAGAGGTTTGTGTTAAAGCAGTCCTCCCTGACCAGCTCTGTCCCTGACTCTAAACCCTGACTCAACCCTAATGCTGAACCCTCTGAGGGCAGGAAGACGCGCCTTCCGTGTAAAGGTTCGAACCACAGAGAAGGAAAAAGAAGAGGAAGCAGTAGAGAGTAGTGAGGTTAGTGACAGACGTGAGGGAAAGGCGTGTGGAAGCACACGGTTACATGTGGGGTCAAGAAGATCACTCCCACTGGAGGTCATTGATACATCAGCCTCAGACTGCTGAGCTCAGCAGGTCTTCTGGAAGAGGAGGCTAAGATGAACTGAGGAGACGGGACCAGCAGGATGTCAGGTTCAGTTGGGGTTCAGCTCAGGTGTGTCTGCCCGGACCAAACAAGGACATTGATTAGGTTCAATATTCAAAAGATGCAACATTATCTGAACCAAAGATAAGTCATTAAGGAGCAGGCAGGCTTTAGGGCGCATTGCTCAAGGACGCATCACTGTATTCTGAGGACTTGAACCCGGCACCATTGGTTTGAGAGTTGAACCCCCAACCTAGTCCACCATGTCCAGATAATGCAAACTTACGAGGAATCCTTGATGGTAGAGTCCTGGTTGTCCTCAGGATTTGCCTTCCAGATGTACGGCTTCTCCATCAGTCCTCCAGATTCCTGGTCTGGTTACAAACGTAATTTGTCTCCGATGTAAGGTAACAAACACAGTAGTAGTTTGTCTCTAATGCAAGGTAACAAACACAGTAGTGGTTTGTCTCTAATGCAAGGTAACAAACAGAGGAGTAGTTGGGCTCTAATGCAAGGTAACAAACACAGGAGTAGTTTGTCTCCAATATCAGGTAACAAACACAGTAGTAGTTTGTCTCTAATGTAAGGTCACAAACACAGGAGTAGTTGGCGCGTAACAAAGTAGCAGCTGTAGTTTGTCTGGTAAACAAGCACAGTAGTATGCCGTAACTTGTACTGGACAAACTAATCCTGCGTTACAACAAGTCCACTCCGTTTATTTTATGCAAACTTACGAGGATCCTGGTTGGTGGAGTGATGTCGTCCTCCAGAGTCTTGGCTCCTCCAGCAGCTCTCCTCAGACAGAATCCTGGTCTGGAACAAACAGCGCAAGTCCGGCCCCAACGTCTGGAAACAAATATGTAGTTTGTCTTATTTTAAAGCCCTTTATTTCCACTTTGTTAGGTTAATACAAACTTCAAATCCTTGTGGTTAGAGTGATGGTCCTCCTCCAGATTCAAGGCTCCCCTACCAGCTCACCTCCGCTCCAGAAACACGTTCTAGTAAGAAAACACAGCGGTAGTTGGTTAACGCATGTCAAAGGAACAGCTGTATTTTGCCCTTTAAGTCAACCATGTAAGTAAATACAAACTTACGAGGAATCCTTGTTGGTCGATTCCTAGTCGTCCTCCAGCGTCTCAACTCCTCCAGCAGCTCTCCTCAGACAGAGTCCTGGTCTGGAACAAACAGCGGAAGTCTTGCTTCAACATGTGGTAAAACAGATGTAGTTGTCTGGTATATATGGTACAAACGCCGGTAGTTTGTGGTAGCAGTATTCTACGAGAAGTGGCAGCGAGTGTGATCACTTCAGAGTCAAGCTCCATCTACCCCACGACAGACGTCCTCCACCAGGCAGGGCCTCCACCAGGCAGGGCCTTCAGCAGGGCTCCTCCATCAGCTCCTTCAGCACGGCTCCTCCATCAGCACGGCTCCTCCATCAGCTCCTCCAGACATGGATTCCTGGTCTGGTTACAAACAGTTGGTCTCAGCAGTAAATCACCTGGGGACGCAACACACCCCACCTCCTGCATCCGAGGTTCACTTGTAAAATGGAAGACAAATTTAAACATATTTAAACACTTAAATTAGACAACGTCTGCAGATTGTCGCGTTCAGTAATTCATCCACTACGGTCGTAGCAGCACTAGTAACAATAATGGCTCATATGACTCCTACATAACCCCGGTATGAATTAACTCAAATCACAGCTTGGCACAGATTTAAAGTCATCAGATGATCAAAAGCAGACCTAAACTACCGTGGATTTTAGTGTTTCAGATGAGCTTAGTGATGGTTACCCTCTGGTCTGGTGCTGCAGGCCCCTGGTCTCCAGCCTCAGTCTCCGGTCCACCCTGACACCACAAGCCTCCGGTCCCCAGCCTCTCAGCCTCGCCTTTCAGATACAGCAGCAGGGTTATATCAGAATTTGCCCAACAATAAACTTAATTGACTCATCCGAAACCGAGTTACACAATTAATTTAACCATTATTTTATAACTCAAGGCTAGAAAAGACTTGAGACCAGACATGAGCATCCCGTTTTTGGGAATGAAGACAGCAGTCCACAAGTTTAAAGAAGTGGTTCAGGCCATGCATTGAAACTGACCTGAGAAGACTCTACTCGCACACCAGAGCACTGACCTGTTCTGGAGGACTTCTGACAGGAGGTGGAGGTCTGGCTCTGGGTGAGGAGGTGGAGGTCTTGCTCTGGGTGAGGAGGCAGACACCTTGGGACAAACTACATGTTACCTTTTTAACCCTTTACAGTTCTGGATAATCTTCTACTGTAACATGTGAGAAGAACGGCCATTATTTTAGCTTTGATATTATCCAGTTGGTAACTCTGCAACAAAGTCGTTGTTTAACGTCATTCCATTGGGTAGGGTTTAACTTCTGTGGCAATTAATGGCCGCAGATATTTAGAACGTACAAAAGCTGAAGTAACAAACACTAAGCAGTATCGATATTAAATCAAATTTACTCAGCCATATTCAGGTGTTGGGTTCCGTTGAAGAACTGTCAAAATGTCTTCCAGCTTGAAATGATTTACAGCCTTCACTGATGTCAAAAATGGGCCCGCAAGTAGAAGGCCGTTTCGTACGCAGCGCGAGTCCCGTCAACGTGGTTAGAAGTACGGCGCAACCATCGAAAATTATCAAGATCTTGTACGACGTACGTGTCAGTATGTATTTACGTCTAACTGATCACCGTCTTGATTGTTTGTTTTGTCTTGTTTTTGTTTTATTTATTTATTTGTTATTATTTTTCCACAATGTCTTGTTTTTAAACGATTTATAATAACTTTATGCTCTGTAAGGTGACCTTGGGTGTCTTGAAAGGCGCCCTTTAAATTAAATGTATTATTTAATATCAAACTTAAAGTTGTTTAAGATGAGGGGCAACAATTCCCAATGGAAACCGACTGAAAAATTGTTTCCGTTGGCAGCGGCTCGAGGTTACGCAAATACAATCCAGAACGTTCTGCCAGATTCCCTCAGGGGACTCCGGTCCAACTAACTGCCAGGTGGCTTCTAATGTTTATCAAGACTACAACGTTCTATGCTAACCATTGGGACTAAATAAAGTGACCGCACTCAGAAACCTCCACGGCGGGAAGCACAAACCGTCCGACCGGAATCCGAACATTCCGGCCGGAACCAACCAATGAAAAAAACATAACCAGCGCCTCACCTTGAGCTGAACGGAGGAAGATCCTGGAGTCCAGCGATGGTCTTCATTAAAATACAGCCAACAGACTTACCTTGAGGAGATCTGTTTGTTGCTGTTGGTCATTAATACTATTCAGTGTACCGTTACATTATTATGCACCCAGTGTGTACAAGTTATATCACTCAAAACCGTACAAAGAACCAAACTACCATGTACGTCCCACAACAACTTTAAACCTCAAATCCTTGCCTAAGAACAATGGAATCATTCAATACAAAACCGTGTCTACATTTTACAATTATCTAGATTATTCAGCGTACAAACCATACAGAGCAAATCTAAACGTTGAGCTCACACAGAGCCGACCATAGCCCTGCAACGTCACCTTGACCGCCTCATCACCAACAGCAAATCATGCCAGCCAGCCAACACATGGTCAGGTCCAGTGAGAAGTGGGCATCTGAGCGAAAGGACTGCTCATAATAAATAGAAGCCCAATTCCTGAACTATCCAACCATCTCCATGGTTTAAAGATTTACAGACTTGACATGCCATTGAGTTCTAATCACCTTTGTCTGCTCCCTCGTTACTTAAAAAAAACTCTACATCTCAATCACTAGAATGTTGCATCCTACTCATGGGGGTGTAGTCTGAGTGAGCAGAGATGCATGCTGGGATACAGTACTGTCTCAAGTCTTCAGTTCTATAGAAACGCCCCTCAGGAGAAACCAAGTGTTTGAGAATCTGTCGTGACATCAGTTACATGAGCTGGAATATCCTTCAAGATGGCGCCAGGATTCTCAGAGGAGAAAGGCCAAGAGGAAGATGTGAGGGTTCTTCCTCCCAGCCAGTGGAACACAACAACGGTCCTCATCAGAGTACCATGGAACACTTTGAAACATCCTCCTCTTTACACCTTGAAGCCCCAGTGAAGGTTTTCTTACCTCCTCAGCTGAAGAGCACAACTTCAGCTCGAAGAGCGCACCTTCAGCTCGAAGAGCGCACCTTCAGCTCGAAGAGCGCACCTTCAGCTCGAAGAGCGCACTAGTTGGAGTTCCCAGATTGGTTCTGATTTAAGGGAACCAATCGTTCAGCTAGTCCTGTCCGAAACAAACACAGTTCAGCCTGAGAAGACGTGCAACTGAGAGCAAGACAAGATCCACAGGGCTCTCCATCAATCCAGCCAGGTAGGAAGAGCCGTCTCATTACAGGTCTGAAGGTCATCTTTAATATCCATTTAGGTCCCTTTCCAACGTCAGACTCTCCTTTGGGAATTCCTTTAGGTGTCCATCCTCCATTGATCCTGATTGGTGTAGTCCTAGTTTGAAGTCACTGATCTGAACACGCCGCTTGCATCCTTTTACACTTGAGTTGGATACCCTCCTTCCTGCCCAGTGTGTTGGATCTCGCTCCGGAGCATCGCTCTGGGCTCTTCATGTCTACTGGAGGCCCTCAAGTAAACATGGGGCCGTCCATCAGGTATGATTTAATCGACCAATATCCCAAGCCAATCACACAGACCCCCGTATGAACATTATTACTGTCAAAGCAAGCCGGACACACACACATAGAATCCAGGACACGCACGTAGAACCCCATGCCAGGTGTGAGTGGGACACTCACACACACACAAAAGGCCAAACAATCATGCAGGGTAAAAACCTCATGCCAAATAACGTTCCATCATCCAACCCCAGCTCTCCTGCCAGGGCACCCAGAACAGAACAAACAATGTCTCCAGAGAAGTAAATTATGTGCAACATTTTTCAGTGGCGTCCCACATTGGTGATGGATTATGCTTGGCGTCTCCAAAATGTGTCCCAAGGTGATTCAACGTCTCTGAAGTCATGTCTTTGTAGTCCAGTGGTTTCCTGAATGAGGGGCCTTCACAGATGCAAACGGTGCAGCTTTAGTCAGCCTGAGGACAGGAAGGTCATCTGTTCAGAAGACCACCCAGTGGAGGGGGGTGGCTCTTGAGGAGCAGGATCCATATGGGGATGGCCCCAAATAAGACCTTCTTGGAAATGAAACTGTTCATGAGGAGTCACGATGGCTGGAGGGGACTGTTGAAAGTGTTCCATGGTTCTCTGTGTCAGACTGAAGTTGTGTTTTAGTCGTTGAGATGAGGAGCCCCCTCATCTCCCCCTGGCGTTTCTCCTTCTGAATCCCTGTCTCCATCTTAAAGAACATTCCAGTCCATGTAACTGACGCCACGACGGTTTCTCAAACACTCGGTTTCCCCTGAGGGGGCGTGTCTACAGACCTGTAGACTTCAGACAGCTCTGTATCCCAGTATGCACCTCTGCTCACTCAGACCACACGCTCATCAGTAGAGCAAAACTCATGTGATGAAGATGCAGAGCTCAGGAGAGTAGCTGGAAAGAAGACTGAAGATATCAGAACCCAACCCATTACTCCAGCTTACAACAATAACTTGGGAGCCTGTAACCATTTTAACAAATCATTAAAACCAACATAAACCAAACACCTAAGTAACCCATGAACCAATAAAACATCCTTACCACAGATCAACCTTCAGGTAACGGGTTAACTCACCAGGAAGCCAAAATACAACAATGTGCCCAAGAGTAATGAGAAATTAATGACTTACAGTTTGCAGTTCATCTTCATGGTTAAGTTGGGATACTCACAGAACTGCAGTTAAATATCCATGATAGACCTTTGAAGGAAGGAACAGTTTACACATGGTCCCCAAACTTGGGCACTATCCCACAGTTCAACAACATCTCCATTAAATCAGAAATGAATGACAATACAAATTCAGGGCTTTTGGGATCATCGAACTTTTAAATAATGATTAAAGATAATTAATTAATCCAGCTTTTTAATATAAATTATACTAATTATTGGACTGTCATTAGTCAATAGTGATTTACCTCTTACTTTGAATGTATAGTCTCTAAAATGTTACTTGCAGGTTGTGTTTCCCATACATAGACCATTGTGTGGCGCGGCGCCACAGAATCAACATCGAGCGCCACGAATTGATTCTGTCTTTTTCTTTTATACCACGCACACGCGCACACACGCACACACGCACACACGCACACACGCTGGGGTTGATAAGTTACCGGACTACTGTAACTACTACGGAGTGTTAATAACAAAGACGTGAATCAGGCAATAAATCCAATTTCCTTGACAGCGCTAAAGTTCGGTGTGCATTAAAGTACAGACGGAGTGAACCAATTGCGAACTACTGCAGCTGCTCCAAGTTAAACCCCAAACTAATCGGAATAGCCTAAGTATTTTTTAGCGGACTACACCACCTATTCTATTTCGCATAGAATTCTATTCCGAACCGATTGAGGCGTATACATATGATACTTTTCTATTCCGATTGAGCTGTTCTTCCACATCTATGCGAATCAGATGTGTCCGCATGTAAACGCGGAGTTACATGCACACTCACTGACGGCCGATTCGCCCGCTCCTCCTGTCCACGCGCAATGCTTGTGGTCAATGGAAAAATATATTTGGCACAGAGAAGACGGTCTGCGACATTTGCAGTTTACCAAAGGTTAGTATGATATACTGTGGTCTAACACACCTGCCCACATTTTTTGTTAACTCAGACAAGGTAATATTAGCTTTATGAACTCAACTTTATTGATATTGAACATCCCGCACCCGTCATCATAGACAACGTCGTTGGTAACGCAGCGAACACTGCGATTAAGATGAAATGCGGTTATAGTTTAGATAGGCCTATACGGTGCCCATATCAAAAAGAGTAGAAAACATTTCTTACATTCTATTCTTAATATTATTTTATTCTGACTCCGAATGTTTGTTGCTTTAAACCAGATTATTGAAAAGTTTTTTCTGTACCAAAAAAGGCCTCGTCCAGACAAGACGGAGCAGCTTGAGGAGGTAGTTAGCTTAGTCTGAAATTAAGTTGAACAGTCAAATGGCTGTGGCTAGTAAATGTTTATTAAATATATAATCAATTTATTTCGAATGTTCCTCGGCATCAAACAGTGCTGAACAACCCAGTGCTTCTCAGGGGCCGGGCTGGCTGTTCAGGAGAGATACTGATTAATATAGGCCAAGAGGACAGCAGACAAAATGTTGCTGAAACAACAGGTGAGGTGGAAACAGATTAGTGTAGATTTTAACTTTAAAAAAATAAGAGTAGGGAAAGTAATTTTGATCCTTCTGTTCCTGGTAGAGAAAATGTGCTGATCTGTTCATTGTAGATCATCCAACCCTACATTACTGGCCTGGAGACAGAACTGAAAAGGAGGTTCCCGGAGCTGGACATCCTAGGAGCCTTCCATGTCCTTAGACCTCAGTCGGCTGCCCTCCCTGACAATATGTGCATTGCATTCATTATTTTAGTTAGTTGCCTTGTTGTACCTAGTAGTATATTGTTACTATTTATTTTAGATTTCCTAAAAAAAGTTAAATATTGGTTCAGGTAGGTCTTGAGTTTATTTGTACTTGAAATAAAGACCTCCAGCTTTAGTCGTCTGTTGCAATTCATTCCTTGAATGTCACAGAATCAAAAGTTCAGGTAAAAACTAAAATCGTGCGCCGCCGCCGCCGCCGCCCCCCCCCCCCCCCCCGCACACCACACATTGGTCCTTGGTCTGTGGGAAACACTAGAATCATTATTTAAATTTCAAATGAGAGTTAAACCACCACAATCCCCGATTTCCTTCACACATTATCAGTGAATTATATTCAACATACAAGTCACGTCAGTTGTGCTTTGCTACACAATTCTACTCACATCAGGTTCAGATGAGATGCTCCTCTTTACTTCAAAAAGTCTTTAACCTGTGAAACAGGAAGATATGTCAAATAAGTCACAACAGCCCTGCGTTTGGGAGACACGACAATGCCAAACAGTGGAGGACTCCAACATCCAGATGCAACCAATTAACTGATTAAGAAAACAACTTGGCAGGCGAGCTGCGGCAGGGGAGCAAATTGCGTCCCTGTGTGTGTAGTGAGCGGATGTGGACAGCAGAGGGCGATGTTACCATACGAGAACATCTGCTCTCTGAGCGCTCTGCGAGATACCGTCTCCATTGCAACCGTAACTTGGCAGCATCCTGAACGGCCCTTTGAGGAGTGAGAAGGAAGCTTTCATCAAAGGGACCGGAGGCTCATTCACTGGTTAAACTTGAGTCATCGCCTACCACCACACACACACACACACACACACACACACACACACACACACACACACACACACACACACACACACACACACACACACACACACACACACACACACACACCATACAGACATACACTAATACACCATATAGATTCACACCATATGCACGCACACACCCCAGATACACACATATAGTTTCACACACAATATTTATACACACAACATATAGATGCAAACCATATGCACACACACACACGATAGATACAAACCATATATATTGGGGCAACCCCGCTCTAACTGGGGGGGTCGAACTACGCCAGCACCGGGAACAGCGCCCTCTCCGCGGACAGGTAGTCCGAGGGAGGTATGTGCCGTTCAGCACGGCGGCGCTGGAGCACGCATCCGGACAATCATGGGCATTGGGATCACCTGGGGGAGGGAGACGACAGAGGCCTTAAGGGTGCACTCACACTAGGCCATCTGGCCGTGGCCGTTTTCACACCCAACCGTACTCAAATCTGCCAGTGTGAGTGTGGCCAGTCTGGCCAGGCCGGGCCAATTTGGCCACTTGGGAGAGCTGTGCTGCTACGGTACGGGCAGCCACGGTACATGTGCTAATGAGCCGACAAGCGCACACGCACGGCTGCGCAACCTGAGCTGGATGACCTATAGTCCATGCGACGACCATGGACATAATAAAGGCGACGAGCCTTCTTTCCCATTAAACGGTAAACATGGCGTCAAGCGGTTCAACTGTTGGTTCACGTGGGTCCCATAGAGAAGTCGAGTGTCTGTTAACCATTTGGGCAGACGGTGCGATTCAAGCACAATTGTAGAAGACCCACAAAAATTCAGATGTATTTGGGAGAATCCGTGAATCAATTACTTTATTATGGTCCATGCAGCGGACGCTTGGTGATGACGTGATGACGTATGTACAAGAGCCTACCGTGGCCGTGTTCCAATACCCGTACTTCCATGAGTATACTTAAAGGAAGTATACTATCCGCACTATCTACTACGTTATTTTTTCAGATGTGATTGCTGTTCCAAATCGAGTACTCTGTGGTGCACTAACCGGAAATTACGATCACGACTGCCGCCGTGGCTCCTCCCCCGCAATAAACATCCCCCTTTGAACGGTGAACTCTTTACGCCTAGCAGCTATAAAAACTACAAAATGACTATTAATGCAGGCTATGTGGAAAATACGCCGACTTTGGCTCAGCCTGGCTCCGCCTCTTCCGCTACGTAGCTAAGATGGCTGCCGTTGAGTACGGGGAGTGTCCTTTGATCCACACTTCAGGATTAGCCCTTTTTTGAGTACGGCATCCGGGTCCTTGAAGTATATTTCTTTTCGCCGGATCTGAATTGGAACGTACTGCGTACTCAAATTTTGGCTAGTAAGTACGGACAGTACGGGTATTGGAACACGGCACAGGCCACAGTTGCGACGGCCACGGCCAGATGGCCTAGTGTGAGCGCAGGCCAGAGAACAATGGGGCCAGTTCAGCACGGTTAGGTGTGAAAACGGCCAACGGCCACAGCCAGATGGCCTAGGGTGCACCCACACTAGGACCGAACACGCACCAGACGAGGCAGACAGCCGAGTTGGAGAGACGCGGTAGGGGGAGAACGCACCAACCCGTACCAATGCCAATACGCTTCCCCCCCAGGACTGAGTGGGAGAAGACGGGAGCGATTGAGACGCCGTCCATGCAGCCGGACCAGACCCGGAGACGGACCCTTTTACCCCATAAGAGGAAGAACTTATGTTGTCTTTTGTTTGACCTTTTTTGCACGTGAGGGGAATAAATTAAAACCATTGACCCGCAACCCTGTTTTGAGCGTCTCCTTTGAAAATCCCAGCCGCCGACGATCGGGGTTGCCACAATATACACGCACACACCATAAGTATACACCATATAGATACACACACCCCATATAGATACACACCATATAGATACACACCATAAAGATAAACACAGAAAATAGACACTCACCAAAGATTAACTTAATATAGATACAAACTATATAGATCCCCCCCAAACACATACACGCACACGCACGGATCTGACTGAGGATGGGATAGATTAATTCACTTGAGGTGGTAAACAGGTTATTGTTTATTCTCTTGCCAAAAGGACTATCTAGACTAGGCTACTTATAAATGTTTATAAATATATATATTTTATTTATTTATTTCCCAAAGATCATTTTCGGGGCTAATTAAATAACATCCGAGGCTTTAGCCCCGAATAAAACAGCATAGTAATGACGCCACTGGCAACAGGCCTTGCATATTAGACGTTTCCCATCAATACATCATTTAAAAGTTTGGAATACCTTTTTTGACTAGCATTTCAATTTCTGCAATCAAAGATAAAAGCTTTTAAATATCAACAGATGGCGCCATTTTTACATAGATTATTATTAACTCCAATAGTTCATATCTCATGGTTTGATTTTAGGGGGTCCTGAGAGTTGATCTATACAAATCCTGTAAAGAATATTAGTGTGCAGACAACAAAAGTAACACATCAACGTAAATAAATAATAAACGTTGTAAATATATGGCCTGTTAGGCCCTTTGAGACTGTACGTGATTAAGGGTTGTACAAATAAAATGTAATTGAACGTATAGACGTTGATTAAATAAGCAGTAACATTTCAACATTTATATATGTAGGCCTATATGTTGATTAAAACAAAATAAATCGGGTCCAAAGAGAATGTTGTGGTCACAGAACCTTTATACTCGACACATAGGCCTACCATCCAGCCGTGTTTAATTTGACATTATGTCTATCATGAAAACATTTAATTCAAGTAATGTGGCACTTTATGTTGGTTAAAGAAAACACCTATTTAAAGTCCCTTCAAATAATGTATAAACCAGCATATATGCTGCCAAAAATAATAATAATCAGTGCAGAGGCGGACTATAACATTGTAAAAATAATGAATTAAAAGTGAATCCTTGCTTTTTATTGATTATGAAAATGAACAGGCACCTATAACATGGAACTTGCACATCCCAAAAAAACAAACGTAAATAACACATCCCCATTAGTGTTGATCACTCACTACAAGCAGCAAGCTAAGAATCCAAACTACAGTGAAATGGGTGTATGTGTGTGTGTGTGTGTGTGTGTGTGTGTGTGGGGGGGGGGATAGAAGAGGGGTACTGGATTATTTGGTGGTGGAAATGACAAGAGACAGATGGACCCTTGTCAACTTTCTAACAAAAATGTAATCTCCATGGATCTATACGCTCATTGAACAGAAACTTGTTGCATCCCTGCCCCTCTAATGCCACTGTGACTGTATTTACAATCATTACATCCCCGTCGCCATTTCTCACAGCACACCCTAAACCGCATTGAGAGCACTACTAATGAAGCTAATACAAAACAAGTCATTGGTTAAATAGAAATCTAGGTTATCAATATAGTTTTTAGGATAGCATCATGGTCATCCCCTCTCTACCGTTTTTCTATCACATTCACTCAAGATGCATTGAAGATTCAATTGAACTAGACCCAGGAAAGATAATAGCAGTTAAAACAAAACAACCCAAGATGAAACAGTTCAAGTATTCCCCGATGAAGGACTATAAAGGAATGGAGTGACTTCAGTTTGAATGAAAGAGCCGTATACATCCACTGCAGCGTTCAGCCACTACAGGATCTACCATGTACTCTCCATAGTCATGGTTCTTGCAATATCTTGTGCCAGAAAGAATCAAATTAAATAAGTAGGTTAAATTAGCATGCATCACCTCAGAAAAACTATGGGTCATTTTTTTTTATTAAAACAGCAATGGCTGCACACCTAATTAAGAGATGTGACTTATATTTCAAAAGGAATCAAAACCACGCTATTCTGCTAGTCAAATATAACTTAATGTCACATAAGACAACCTAGAGACTTATATACACACACACAAAATAGTTTCAGACATGTTAGAATTTTACAATGTAACAGTCTCTTTGGGTGAAAATATATTTAACTTCAAAATATCTGATAGGAATCTTTTTTGAGGTGATCTCTTTATTGAAAAAAGTACCTGAGCCATCTCTCTGACCAGGCGGAAATCATGGAAAGCAGAGCCTTTAGAGATTCCTACCGACTACTCTTACCACTCACTACCATTCTGGAGATCAAAACTGATCATAAATTAAATAACATAAATAAGCAATTCAAAACTTTACGGAGCCCTCAAAAACACCATGGCCCTCCCCCACCATCCCAATATAGTAGTAGCATTAAAACAAAACCAAAAAGGAACGTAAAAGGAAAATTATCTAAAGTCAAAAAGACAATTCAGAAGATTAAAGCAGTAAATCTTAGAAAACCAAAAGTAGCATAAAAAATAAAAAAAATATTCAAGTGACCATGTTCTCTTATAGACATTCAGTACATGGAAGGTGGTGTTGCTGCAGATCTTGTATGCTGGACCACTGAACGTTTGCATGAGTTCAGCCTCTATCTCTTTGAAGGGCACAGGGGACGTGTGCTTCGTATTTGCACTTATATCATAGTGTTACCAACATTGTTTTGTCGGACAACGGGCTGCGATCGGAATCTTGATTTGGTTGGAGAGGGCAAAAACTTAGAACATACTCATGATTGAGTTTGTTCTAAACATTTTTTTGAGAGTGGAACTGAGGCAGCTTAAAGTGTCGCTGTAAACTGAATAAAATCTACAACTTGTGTGCCTTGTCTTCGACATAATTTCACAGTGCATATAATCAAAAAGCAGTAAAAGAAAATGATGAAAAACATTTCTTGGAGATACGATAGTCAGATCCTGTCTGCAAAATGATTAGATTTGGATTTCTTGTTGTAGGCCCAAGCATGCATCCATCGTTTGTTATTGCACAAAGAAAAAAGGAAAAAAAGAACCCATACACAAACATACAAAAAGTAACAAGAAAAATCTTAAAACAGGAATTATAATAATCTCACTCCCACTCCACCTTGCTGGCTGCATTACCATCTTTTTGCAAAGAACCTTCCACCGGGGTGCATATAAACGTTCCTTTTTTTTTTTCCTCTATATATTACAACCAGCTAAAACATGCATCCAACTGCCCATGGCGGGAAATGCAGTCAAGAGAGTCCAGCGCTTGGAGTCCACCTCTCCAGTCAAAGGTCAGAGTTCAAAGACTGAATGATTAAAAAGTGCTTCTTTTTTTTCTTTGTAGGTCAGTAGGACTTTTCTTCTAGGATTATTACAAAGGGTTTTGTTTACATTAGCATGTATCATCTGTGAAGAAAGACAAACAAAAAGGTTTAGATTACCGCTGCTTATAAGTTACTTATAGGTTTGCATTTGGATCAATGATTTACTCACCATGATACCACCATTTTGTTTTCTTTGGATTTTTGTTACAAGTTCTTACATAAAAGGAGTTATCCGGCGGCCGTCTCTATAGAAGAAACACAGACAAGTTTTTAGAAAGGCAGCTCTTCAACCTTCCCAAACACTCACATCAACAAAACAACAGATCTGCCAGGAATCATCAAAGGTGTTCCCCACAGCGCCGCTTTGGGTCCCTTACCTTTTCTTTACAGCTGGACAACATGCTGATTATACTTAGACAAACTGATTGCACGGAGAGCGCTGGTGACCAGTCTTCTGTAAGAATAGACAGGCAGATGTGCCCGTTGCTGTACACATGAGGGTGGACAGGTATATTCTCTCCTGTGAACATGACCTAAGGAAGAAACGTCAATCAATGAGCTGCACCATTAAGCTGCCACATGGCTTTTCTTGGAAACACGGTCTTAATGTGGGCAAACAAACACACAACAAAAAAACAAAACAATTTAGTGCTATTATTGGATGGGAGGATCTCAAACATGAGAGGGCATAGTTAAAGTCCATCATTTTGTTTTCAAAAGCAACCTATATTCATGTATGTGCAGTGCAACTGAACATTGGCTGCTAGCGCCGACTGCTATTGTAAATATGATGGATAGCAATAATTATAGATACATGAATGTAGTTTACCACTATGGATGCAAAGAGGCTATAACCTCCGCCACGTCCTACAACAAAATCAACCTTCATTACAATCAAAGGTTTTTGAAACCAAAATGGTGTGTACATTCTGATTCAGCTCCATGATTTATTTTATTATTATTTGATATTTATTTTTATTAACGTGGGAATATAACATACATCTTGTTGAATGTAAAAGGAAATTAAGCGTAACACGGACTGTTGGGCAGGGGCTGTCAGAGAATAAGAGTTAAATAAGAGGAGTTTAACAAGAGAGTGAATGGATACTAAGCACAGGAATGTACACCTAGTTCCCAAAATACAAAAAAAAGCTATGAGTCATCTCACACACACACACACACACACACACACACACACACACACACACACACACACACACACACACACACACACACACACACACACACACACACACACACACACACACACACACACACACACACACACACAGAGAGGCTACACTCCCGAAATAGCCCAGGCTATTTGAGTGGGTTGACTAATAATCTTCAATGGTGGCCAGAGGGGGTTGGGGGGGGGGTGTAGAGACCAAGGTAGTACCGTGCACTCTACCGTGTTCCACTGTTTACCGAGGCTGGTTCATACCAGGCTGTATCTGAATAAGGGCTCGGTATTTCAGCCTGTCCCCTCTAATGTACTGGCGGCTCTGAGCTGCGGTCAGTCACCATGTAGTGATCCATGTTCCAGAGTCCCGGGGCGGAGGTGATTCATGTGCTCTGGGCCATCAGGACTGAAGGACCGCACTACTGTCATCAGATAACTGAGTGGGAGAGGGCCCGGCTGTAGGGGACGGCGCACGCGACTGCAACGCGGCTCCTCCTACTGTGATGGGGTCCGCGAGGCGTGGATGTCTTATTTTTACACTATCATGTAACCATGGTAGCAAACATATGGCGTACCCCTGCTGCGATGTTGGAAATCAGACAGACGGGCTGATAGCCGAGCAATGGCCTGAGAGTCCTCGGGGGCCTGTGAGTTAGGGCTGCTCCATTATGGGAAAAATCATAATCACGATTATTTTTGAGTTTGAAAACATGTATTTATTCAGCATGTCTCTCCCAAAAAAAACGTATAATATATAATATACAGATAAATCCAGCTGTTCTGCCCTTCTATAAAACATAAAAAAAAACACAAAAACGATTGTTAATTTTGTGATCGTTCGACGCTAAAATCGAAATCGCGATCAAATTCGATAAACCGCCCAGCCCTACTTTGAGTGATATCAAACACAGGAATATAGAAAATAAAGATATGTCTGCGGTTATTCGATAACATATTGGTAGGGGGGGGGGGGTGGCTGACCTTCACACAGGAGAGTTGGGAGTGTTTACGTTTATGTGCACAGTTGAGGCATTTAGAGGTTCAACCACTACGGCAGAGGATACACACACACACACACACACACACACACACACACACACACACACACACACACACACACACACACACACACACACACACACACACACACACACACACACACACACACACACACACACACACACACTTACCTGAGGTGAATCAAATGGATATCGACTACTGAATTTGAAAAGCAGCTGGAATTTCTCTCCTTCATAGAGTGTGCCGGAGGCTCCTTCCATATCTACGATCCACCTTGGAGAGGGAAGAAGGAACGTCAAGCCGGGCCTCATTGTTAGTCTATCAAACAAACCTGATCAGTAAACATTCAGAAGAATATTGACCCTAGAATGTATTCTGACTTCTTGATAAAGAAAGCTTTATCGAATCCCGAACATCCTTTTATCTAAGTACGGTATATATTCAGGCCTCCCTGCAAAAAAATCAAGCAGTGGACATACTCCAAAGCAACGTTTTTCTAGTTTTGCCCATCAAACATCTCCCAGTGTAAGGGATCGGTGTGGTGTGGCCACAGCTCCACTTATTGGGCTTCGATCCTCTTTTCCCTCCCTTAAAATCAAATTTTGGAATAATAGCAACACCAATATGACAGTTGGCATTTAATCAATGAAAGCCAAACAAGGACACTGTGGACCAAAACAAAACTGTTAAAGCCAGTGTTTAGTGTTTCTCAAACACATAGGTGGACAGGACACACAGCTGAACACACAGGTGAACCACAGCAGAAGGGCCCTTCTACACTGTAGAAGGGCAAAGCCCAGCACCGATAATGGCCGCACACAATCCTAGCCAGTCATCGAGGTTGTTTAGGACAAAACGGAATATAGTGGGAAACATAAACCTGAACATTGAGGGTAAAAAACGAAATGTTCTGACCTAATTACAGCTAGGCTCACGTTCCAGATAAAAGAGCATTTACATTCAGTGGAACTCATCTTTTTAGATTCTTTATTTATTTCCCCCCTCTCACATTAACTGTGAGGCCCTTCACCATTTAGTCATGTCAGAATCTGAACATATCACTGAGCCTGTGGACTCAGTGTCAGAGTGCTATGGTGACACTGTGGGAGGGAAGCTGTCCTGGGAGCAGAAGGAGAGCTCAGAGAGAGATATCATTGCTGAGGCGAGCTGCTGAGGCGAGCTGCCGAGGCCGTGTCAGACCCTATCCACTACACAGAAAAACACTTCAGGAAACATCTCCCAAAAAATCACACAGACGTTTCCCCAGTGTCCCACAGAGAAATTGGTTCACTAAACGAAAGGCAAGCATAAAGGTAATGTTGAGCGAAACCACTCAGTTAACTCGGCTGTCCCAGTGCATGATCCCACAACGGAAAATGACCTCAGGTATATTTATGCCACCGTCGCAATACTGGTCGCGGTCCATAATTGAGTTCATAATCAGTGTGAGTTTAAAGCCCAGTTTAAATTAACTCAAACTCCACTACTGAAATCTGCCGCTCTGGAACTTAGATTTTTTCTAACCTTATCTTGGAAGGGATCCCAGTTATTTTACTGCAAGTGCTACTGGCATAATGATCGTCCCATCCATCACATTTGGACTTAAACTACAAACCAAACGTTTTTAAAAAAAAAAGGCAGTGCTGACAGCAGAGTCTGTTGGTTGAAATGATTGATTAGGAGTCTCTGGCCCCAACTATGCAAGAACAGAACATTGAGGAAAATAAAGGCCTGACCCCGAACCTCCATTGGGTTTGAAGGTACGGCCCCCGTCTTGTGAGAACCACAGCCTGTCCAAACGGAATACCTAACTGTAACCCTTTCCAATATTACACCTAAAGTTAACGGACTGCAACATCTTACCTAATCATTTACAAGCTCATGTGCCACATTTTTAAACGGTCCCAATAGTGACAGCTTTGAAATGTAATTATTGCATAGCTTGTCAACTGTCAAGCGATAAACTAGGGCCATGGGATATTTGGACCAATCACAGATAGGGAGAGGATGGCAAACTGTTGTGAACAGATTGACAATGTTCATCCAACCAGAATATTGGATTAAGATTAGCCTTTTGTTCCAAGATCAGGTCAGGTTTGGCTGTTGATTGGGCCTAATCTGCCTCTTTGTTAAGATACAATTTATATTCATTTCACAGACTAGAGCTGACCAGAATGAAAGCAGCATTAAAAAGGTCTCGTCACGACAAACGTTTTGACAAAAGATGAGCCATAAAAAAAAAATATTGAAAAGAAAATGTAAGCTTTAAGATGGTACTGCTATATTGAAAGAAAACCTTCCAATAATGCCACAGTAAGACTGACAATTGGCACTTGAGAATAAAGATATGCAAGGAAGACAAAACCAGTTGAACTGGTCAAGAAGTTCACAGTAAATCAACTTCAACGCACCGTGCTCGTTGTAAAAACAATCCTGAGAGCCTTGACTTTGTTATTCAGAGTCTAAGAAACCCATACAACACATTTTCAGCTCCAACGGCTAACAATGTTTTTAAAAGATGTTAATAAACCTGAAACAATATCAAATTAACAGTGCAAATTCAGAAAAGCAGCACACCTGCAAATCAATGACAATTTCACAGGAATTGTTTTATAACTTTTTGTTTTGGAGATGGGACAGAGACACAGGGAGACAAATGGAGAGGTTGGCTTACTTCTTTGCTACACTAGCCTCCAGCAGGTCAAGATAAATATTTAATAAGGATGACTAGTGACACCGAAGGCGTAGAGCGGCCATGACTGGAATGACCCCAATTCCTCCTCGTAAGTCAAGGCTTCAAAAGTGAAGTTGTCCAAGTAAATCTACATTAAAAACCTCCGCCTACTACTACTACACAACTTTGCTATATTTGGACACGCATCCAAAACCGTCAACAATAGAGCCCTTTATTTAACTCAAAATTGTCATCTTTACGGCTGACTCCCTACAATTTAAATGCACTCCACATGATATTGTAATATTAAATATTTGGGTATCCAGGGTCCAAAATTATCCCCAGCCTCAGATAATGAGGGATAGACTTGATTATTTGGCACAGGTTCAAAAGTCAGGGTTACATATTAAAACAATTGCTTAGTCAGTAAGTTAATTTTGGACCTTGTGGGCAGCTAACCATTGCTTGCTTTGTCCACATGCAGAGGATTACTTACTGTGTGATGGTATTCTGTACGCTTTTTTCGTTGAGCGTCATCCCAGGAGGTGGATCATTTTGCAGAGCTAATAGTTCCTTTTGTAGCCTTTTCTGTTGAAAACAAACATAGATGGGAGATGAAGTCACGCTCCAAATACAAGCCTAAGGCAAGTCCTAGCTGGCTTCCACTGAACTCAGGATCACCCCGTTCACCACACCACCACTTTGTAAACAAACCTACTCCAATGTCCATAAGCGCGGAACGACTACCGAGGCATCGACCCATCGTCGCGTGTACATGTATGTCATGTAATTTCGGTGTAATGTTATTTTAAACGCATTAAAAGGGCACCCCTACAGAGATCCAGGCAGCAGACTATGTTGGTCGGGAGGCTTAAGCTTCCCGACAGAACAGGATCATTCAGATCATCGGTTTGAATTCGATTAACCTTAAAACAGCATGTTCTGTTTGGGTGACAGTCTAAGAGACATTTCCCTGACACAGGTCATCTCTGATTTCGAGTAAAGCCATCGATGCTCCTCTTCACCTAGAACCTGGAGTTGTCCAATCTGCGCACTGTGTTGTCAGAGGCTAACCTCTAGTGCTACCAGCTAACATCAATATTCACCACTGGTCGAATAACACGTTACGAGACACACACCACGACACGAACCATGATGAATAACACTTGTAATCCCGACCCTGTGCGTATTATTGTACAACTTTATGATGAAATGTCCTTGTAAAAGACACCGTAGGGCTTTCCTCAGGTTGGGAGTAGCATTAGCTCGCCGTGGTTCTGTGGTCATGCTAGGCTTTTAGCCCATAGCCATCGGGTAAACTCACTGGTTTACATCCCAGACAACCTTCTTATTTCGTCGGGATCGCTTCTAAACGTGTATGTTAGAACGCAGGTTAAGAAGGTCCGTCTGGCGTCCGCGATGGGAATCGAATCGGCCGGGTGATTTAAAATAAATAGGATCGCTGTCAGCTGTGGACTTACCTGCATCGACGCCATGATGGAAACCCCCCTGCATCAGGGCACAGCGACGCCAGCTGCACGTCACTGCGTCACGTCACCGCGTCACTTCACTCCATTACGTCACACTGTTGTCAAGTGGGGGCCGGGTTGTTTATTCTGACAGAACAAAACAAACCAGCCAACTGGATCATTTGTGTTTAATTTAAAGAGAAGATTCTCTGTCGTCTCGCATGCGCTCCAGAGAACACATCACACCTGTCCTCCGTGAACTCCATTGGCTTCCAATTAAACACAGAATCAACTACAAAATCTTACTCATCACCTACAAGGCCCTCAACAGCCTAGCCCCCCCCTACCTTGCCGACCTCCTCCATCACCACGCCCCCTCCCGATTCCTCAGGTCCAATTCTGCCAACCTGCTACAAGTTCGACGGACTTGGGGTGATCGGGCCTTCTCAGTTGCTGCCCCCACCAGGGGCGTTGCTAGACCTAGAGTTTTACTGGGGCACAGGCCCCCAACTACCAACATTTTTTTTTTTTACGTGTGCACAATATGAAATATATGGATACAGAAGGGTATGTACGAGCTTCAAAATTGTTGTCACTGTCATACTGTAGGCTATATTAAAGCACTGGTAAAGGTAAAGACGCAAAGATGGATTCATGAGTACCGTACAATTATATTTATTTAAACACATACACATCTCAAAGATTTACAAATAAGGTAACTGACAAATAAACAAAAAGTCTCTTTATGACCTTCACCTCTTTATCAGGAGAAGTCTACACATCTATATTTATTTAGAAGCTGTGTGGAAACAGCATAATTTTGCCAGAACGACATGTACTAAAAAGGCAAGAAACAAGGTTTAAAACTAATAGAATTTCTGACTTAAGGTGAGGTGGCTCATTGCTACCAATCAACCTGGAAAATGTTATAGAACCATCAAAGCTCTTAAATTAAACTAAATAAGGCCATACACTACTGCATAGAGCCTTTTTAAATGATTATTTTTTCACTATTAAGCTGTATCGCCGCGCCTTCATGGTGGCAAAGCGGTCAATAACGTGGCTTTGACTCACTTTGCATAGTTGCTCCTTTTCAATGGACAAAAGAGAAAGTTGGTGAAGCCTTCCTTGCCCCATGGTTGACCTAAGCCAGGTGTGGAGCCTTCTCGACACACTGAAAGATCGCTCACAACTACAACTGTTTACAGGAATTGTGAGTGCAATGATCTGAATTATCTGTGTCAATGTTGGGATCATTGTTGGATCCAGTATGTTAAAAACACCCTGTATATCCATAATTTCCTTTTTTGTGTTAAGGAAGTTTTTGTCTAAAACTTCCTCAAGTTTTGAAGACAGACAATTTTTCATTCATTATTCATTTTCCGTGTGTGTGTGTGTGTGTGTGTGTGTGTGTGTGTGTGTGTGTGTTAAAACTACAGGCCACAGACGCTCAGTATTGAAAACTGGTGCTAATTATGTGGGCAACATTCTTTAACAGCAATCAAGTTGTCTTTGTTTGTGTCAAACAAGTTGTGAATTTGTTGTAACGTTAAAAAAGGAGATGAGTTACTCTGGGCTTTTTCCAGCTCCCGTGGTTTCCAACGAAACATGATCAACAAAAAAACAAGGAATTGAAAGCTACTTACAATATGCCTAGGTTACATTAATTTCCCCTGATGGCAGCAATGTTCCACTTTCAGCTGGAATTCACGGTACATCAAAACCACGTGTCTTCTTTAGATTTCAGTTCCCTTTATTTATTCACACAGTCGCAGCGGCATTTATTCAGAATCAGAGCCCAAATTAAAGCTGCATTTAGGGCGACTATCACTACCCAGCAGAAAAATAGATGCACTATAAATGGTTTTGTATAGCAGTCACGAACATGAGCATAGTTGTGGAAATGCTGGTGTTAGAAAACATAGTTGACGGGAATTAAAGTGCTGCACATCGACTGTACAAATGTAGATTATTCATCACAAGAATTTTAATTCAGAAATCGAATAGGCTAATAAACTCTGAATTGTGAAAGGTTCATTTAAGAAGGTTCTCACCAGTCATTTGTCGCCTGGTCGCAGTGTCGAGTTTTTTTTTTAAAGTAGTTCACTAGTCGTAGCGTGCAAATAAATTGCAGTGTCAGAATTCTGAGAATTTTGTCAGCATTCAGATTTCCCAGAATTCTCTTACACTGCAAATTAAAGCGCTACTACTAGCAAACTAGTTTCAGCGTGACTGGAGAGAACTTCCTTAAATTAACCTTTAATGCTAGATTTGCATCAACGCTATTGTGTGAATTAGTATGGTTCTCTTTCATGGAAGCCGGAAGTGGGAGATTCCTTATTTTTTTTACCATTATTGTTTTATTAACAAATTTCTCCTACAGGGGATTGATAAAGTTCTATCTAGACTATTGAACAGAAAGAAACACTTGGTCATACTTTACACACTTTCAGAAGAGTCACGTGGACGAATCCGTAAATAACTGATTTTTTTCATTGGTTGTTGCGTTAAATCTTACCCAGATACAATAGGGCTATTTTCTGATTGGCTTTTATGTAGCCCCTTTCGTTTTTTGATTGGCTGGTAAGAGGCAGGCTCGACTGAAGACTCCCGAGGCAGCAGGAGATGCACTTGATGAATCCTGCCGATTCCATAGCGAGAGCGGCGCTTCTGCAGATGAATTTAATAATGATCAATGGAATTTTACTGGGGCACTGGAGACTTTTACTGGGGCACGTGCCCCAGTAAAAAGGGGCTGACGACACCTCTGGCCCCCACCCTTTGGAATTCACTCCCCTCCCACATCAAAGTCTCTCCAACCCTCTCTTCTTTCAAATCTGCCCTCAAAACATACCTTTTCACACTAGCCTTCCCCACCTAACCTTATTCTTCATGTTTAACCTGTTTTTCTTTTATTCCTAGTCTGTCTTACATAGTTTTGATAGGGCAATATGTAAAGCGTCTTAGAGTACCATATTAAGCGCTATATAAATTTCATTTATTATTATTATATAAATATGTATTGACCAATTTCTATTTTGTGCTTTTTACAAGATTCATTTCGGCATGCAAATATGCAATGTAATGGCGTGACTTTCATGTGGACAAACAATTTCCATTGTGCAATTATTAAAAGAGAAAGTGTTTTACCAAATAAAACAAAACAAAAAATAAAATATCAATAAACAAAGTAGTACAAGTTTTTCATTTTATTCAACACAATTGCATGTGTTTATATCAATACAATTGCATGTGGAGTTGATGCCCTTGATTTGTATGGTCCGAGTACGTCAGCGCATGTGTTACCGAGTCTTGAAAGGAAGTCAATCAAGCATTATCACCCGTCGTGAAAAAAAGAACCGATTGATCTTGTGATGTCTGAAAAGGTGAATGCTGGTAGGCCTAGTTACAAGCACATTCAGATGAATAACTTCCAACAAAATACTAAAGAAGAGACCTGTCCCCAACAGGCCACCAATAAAGAGCAACGTCTGTGTGGAGTTAAAATTTATATGATGAGCATATTTTCATTACACTTCTAGGAGTGAACTGGTTGAAGAACCAGATGAAGAAAGAAGCCTCTTTATTTTGGGATAGATATTCCATTCACTAGGACAACCAGATCTGTTTAATGTGCCAAAAATGTGTTTTCCAACAGGCTCTAAACAAACTAAATCTTCCAGATTAATATTTATGGCAGTCCCTTACATTTAGCCAACCCATATACATGCACCTATGGAGCATGAGTTTGACAATTATATCGTCTCTATTCTTGCAATCACAAAAGAAAAGGCAAATTTGTGTATCTATGCGAGATCAGTCTAAAGAGGCATGTGATGGGTTTCAGAAATCAAAGAAGCCGTGTATGTAGAGTCAAAGTCCAGCAGATCTATCAAGGTTGCATTAGCACCAAAGCACTCACCAGAAAAGGCTTTATTTGGAGACGAGATAAGATTAACCTTTAATAATCCCTAGAGGGAAATTCAGCAGATGAGAAATTATGCATTTGGTGAAACCATTTTTCTTCTTGTCACATTATGGGGCAAGTGGCGCAAACTGCGATCTCCGTCATTAAAGTTTAAAATCAGAAATGCATTTCTATCAATAAAATGAGGAAACCATCGAGTGCAAAAAGAAAATCTTTAAATTTCATATGAGAAATACAGATCAATTGTGTATAGGTTGAACATTGCAAAACAAGTTAAATAGTCAAAATAATCTAAAAATGTTTTAAGCAGCTACATCGTGTATCGTTCTAACAATCCAAGAAGTTTGCAGCCATGAGCAGTTCCAGTGCGATCTCTGGAGCGATGGGAAATTCGGGTATTTCCGTGGAGCTGTTGGTGTAGCGGACCTTGTAAGTGAAATACATGCAGACCTTTGACAGCACATGGGATGGGATCTCCCTGAAGTTCACTTCATTGGTTTCATTCTCAGCAAATTGACCTGCATAGGAAGTGAACATTTACTACAAAATATTCCATTGTAGGTTCGTCAAATAAGATTCCTCACCATCCGAGACATTTAATGCACGATAGTTAGGAAACAAGTCTTCTCCCAAGTATTCTAAACCGTTTTAGAACAGCATGACATAGAAATAAATGTTTAGCGAACACAGCTCACAAATAAACATTGGTTATCCTCACCTGGTCCACTCAACATAGCTTTGATGGTTCCGGATGTCAATGCGTGTTCTCTTTTTACAATAAATTCGTGGCCATCAGAAGATATCAACTTCACATACATGGCATCTGGGCCTTCGCAGCCGCCATAGGTTTTCTCTTCGCCATCTGTCAGACACAAGGAGAGTGTTGAGTGGCGTACAGGTCACATTACAACCACTCTGTATAGCAAGAATGAAAGTTCCGCCCATTGTCGAACAATCAACGAATTCCTTTCATGTAATCTAGCGTTTGCCAAGATAGAATTGCAGGCGCTTCCAAATAAATGACTTATGCGGAGTGTCTATGTGGGAATCTCCGCATAGTGAGTGGGAATGGGCACAGTTTCCAATTACGAAAACTAGGTTATACAACAAATGCATCATAATATAAATAATGATTCAACTTACCCATTCTGTGCTGGCGATCTGTGATCCTGCTAGAAGCAGAAGTACACAGTGTCACTATTTGCATATAATCCTATACCTCCAGACAGAATGTAGAATGTAGGTGATGCGGTTTAACGCACAGCAGCCAGGCCTGCTAACGCGTACGGTACAGCATGCCACTAGGGTACGGTCACCACCGACGTCCGAGATACCACGAACAAAACACCGCAAACAGCCCGAAAGGGCTCCACTGTGATAAAGCCCGGTGATAATGTGCCCCGTGTCTCGGCGGCGGACCCCGGGTCACCGACACGGAGTCGGCCGCCGAACAGGCGCTGAATCCGGGGCTAAAACTCCGGCGGCTAACGCCTACATGACTAAACATTGCGTTTTAAATGCTACCATCGGCTGGTTAGATAATCATTTTACAGTCACCAAATACACAAACTATCTTAAGAATTCACATCTCTGACTCGGTGGCACTGTTCTACGGTATGTATGTTTCTTACCACACTACAGGAGACTGTGGGGTAAAGTATCGGTTGTCACGGCTAATGTTAGCAGCGGAGCTACACACACCCCGGAAGTAGTCGGATATAAACAGCTGCACTCATCGAATGGTTCCTGTGGGACCGCGTCCTGCGGGGTTGCCAGATTGGACCATATTTCCCCCCCAATCTGTCAAAATCGCCAGAGTGCTTGTATACCAAAAAGTCAAAAGTCAAAGTCAGCTTTATTGTCAATTACAACAAATGTACTGGACCAATCGAATAACCGACATTTCTTTCGTCTCTGACACGTGGTGTAAAATAATAAAAAAAAATGTATAAAATAAAATTGGCA
>NC_082404.1:19382685-19385185 GCF_031168955.1 Gadus macrocephalus
ACATACACACACACCCACACACACACGCAATATCACACAATCGCTGCACTAAAAAGTTGCCACCACGTGTCCGTGCTCCACAGTGCGTGTTGCCCCTGTGTAGCTGAGGTGTTTCGGAGGCTCCTCCCCCTACGCCTCACTCCACCTCACTGGGGGGGTAGTTAATGACCGTCCTAGTGATGTGAAACAATGGCGAAGTGGTAATTAATGAGTTATAAGACAAGGTCGATGAGTGAGTTTGACTTTTAATTCAACCAAAATGTGTGCAGCCTCCCCACTCCCAGCACATCCAACTTGATAAAAAAAAAAAATGTCATGCACGTTAAAAGTGCAATTAAATTAAATAGATTGGTTTAAGATTTTGCATTTCAAAATGTTAGATCATGTATTTTGGTGTATGTACGAAGCACTGGGAATATGGGGCTCATTGTACTGGTCATTTTCAAGTGAATAAATCGCATTGGGGTCAATATGTCAACACTTAGGATTGTCTATGCCCAGTACAATGGTTTTGACAGGGGAGCCTTGAATGAAACCAGGTCAGAAATCTCCGCCATGACTAGGAGAGATAGGGGGAGGGATGTCTTTGGGCATCTTGCCTCCACCAGGGAGGAAAAGTCTTTGTTGCAACACATTCAAGGGTAGCTTCCTTATCGCCTCTGGCAAAACACAAGCTGTCCTATTTTCTGTAGAGGTCTGGAAAGTGGAATGATGAGGAAAGTTTTCAGATTGGTATATCAGTTTACCCACCCAATAGTGCATCATGCAATACAAATGCTAGCATATTGATCAGATAATGTGAACACTGTGTCCTGAAATCACACCAAATAGTCCCATGAGGTTAGTACTTTCCCAGGCTTTGGTAACGTACAGATGGATGACTGGTCTAAACATTCACATCATTAAAACACTTCAATATTAGATCAGATCTCATAAAGTTCTGTAAGCAGCTTCTACACACAGTTGGTCCAGTGAAAATGATGCAGCACAAGTTTTAAGGAAAGCTGGCAATGGAAGTACACCTCCAGAAGTATAGAAATATTAAAATGATTGATTTGTCACAGGTGGTGTCACAGTTAAGGGGTGGTGGGGTTGAAGACAAGAACCCTTTCTTGCAGGGTTTTAGACATTGTGAGAGTGACATAGAAAAGGAGTAGAATATGGAGGACAGGAGAACAGGAAAACGAATCTGCTGTTGAGGCTGTGATGCTTATCCATGCTGTAAATATGTGCCTTCATGTTTACGTTTAACAACTGCTTATATTTGGTGTCTACTCGTATTGCAAGTCATGTGTGGTTTATTAGAATGGGAACAATTTGTGAACAGTCAGTTTCTGCTTCGTCTGCCCCAGGTAGGGGCGTGTGACGCGGGACGATGGGCCAAGTAGGGCAGGCAAGGTGCCCCTTTCTCCGGGAACGTCCTCCTGCACGGCTCCTCTCTGCGGGATCCCCAGGCGTTCCCAGAACAACCGGCCAAACGTCAGGGCCGGAGACAGTATCTGTTGCAAAGGACCACCCTTCACCTTTATCCCACGGGAGCCTTCTGCCAAGAGGCTGATCCCAGGAAGGGGTCCCCGACTACAGCCTTGAACACTCATAGAGTCTGCACCATGGACTGTGTGGGTGGATCTCCTCACCCCAGACCAGGTCACCGTGGCGGACCCACCCTACCAGTAGCTGCCGGCCACTATAGACGTGAAGATCGTTCAAACTCACAAGCCCATCTGTCGGGTCAGGTCAAGGCACGCTCCAAGAAAAGATATATGTGATATGTAAAAGCTTATTTTAGTTGGTGTTAGACATTTGATTTACCAAAAATGTGTTTGGGTAAACATTGTTTGGCACAGGAAGTGATGCTAAGCTAAGTTAGCTATGCTCGGCATTGGAAACGGATCTCCCCAATACCGATGTCTGAGCAACAGTTCTGGAAACGTAGCGACTCGATATCCCTTCTGCTGCTTACGTGCCGTGATCCAATTTAAGAAGTTCTAGCAAACAGTCTTTTGCTTTGGAAATAGAGGGCTCAGTCACATGGGGGAAGTTTAATCACTGCGTCCTTCCAAGCGGTAGGGCCATCTCCGAATACCAAGAACAAGGCTCCCCTCAGAAGAAGGAGTGATGTCAAGTGGATTCATTCTTCTCATAATTCATTGTAACACGCTCACCTCCACCTAGGAGGGTACCCCACTCCACCTAGGAGGGTACCACACTCCACCTAGGAGGGTACCACCCTCCACCTAGTAGGGTCCCACACTCCACCTAGGAGGGTACCACACTCCACCTAGGAGGGTACCACACTCCACCTGGGAGGGTACCACACTCCACCTGGGAGGGTAACCCACTCCACCTGGGAGGGTACCACACTCCACCTAGGAGGCCCCCCCTGGGCTCCTCTGTCACCAGACAAGGGTGGTGATGTTGGAACCGGCTTATTGCCACGGTTGAGTATAGGGGTACAGGGCAGAAGGTGTAACGTGCTAGCATGCAGGAGATCTCCCTG
>NC_082404.1:19390185-19391626 GCF_031168955.1 Gadus macrocephalus
TAGTAGCTGTGGTACTCGGTGTGGAGCTGCCCGTTGACCGGGGCCCCGGGGGTGGGGGTGGCGGCCGGGGGCCCGGGGCCTGGGGGCTCCGGGGCCTTGGGGGGCTTGGGCGGGGCCTGCTCCTGTCCGCGGAGGGGGAGGAGCCAGGGCGGGGGCCGGGGGCGGAGCTCTGGGCGGGTCGGCGACAGACGGCCGCTCCTCTCTACTTGACTTCTTGCTGGGGCGTTCATCCTTGCTAATCTTGCGACTTGGCTTCTCTTCCTTGCTGGGCTTACGGGATGTTTTCTCTTCCTTGCTGCTCCTGTGGCCGGTGCTGTGGCCAGCTGGTGGCCTTTCTTCTTGCTGTGGGGCGAGGGGCGGGCCGCTGCCCCCCCGGGCTGACCACCGGGGAGTGGGGGGGGGTGGTGCCCTTGCGGTAGAAGTGGGGGGAATCTTTCTTTTCCTTGGTTTCGACCGGTACTTCCTTTATCTCCACGGGGGGTTCCATGCCCTGCTGCTTGATGTAGTCGGGCCCTGGAGAGGCAGCGGAGAGACAACAACACGTCAGGACACAGTGGGCCCGTTCGTTACCTGGTTCATAGGAGAAGATAACAGTCCCGCATACCCAGCAGAGATGGAGACTCAAATGAAGTGTTTGCACAAATACACAAAATATGTGTATTCAAATGTATTTAATGCATGACAGAGGGGAGGGATAAAAGGCAGAGAGAGAGAGAAAGAGACAGAGACAGAGAGAGAGAGAGAGAGAGACAGAGAGAGAGAGAGAGAGAGAGAGAGAGAGAGAGAGAGAGAGAGAGACAGTGACAGAGACAGAGAGAGAGAGGCATTCAAAGAGTGCATACATCTCTGCTAGCAGGCCACAGCCATCACTCAAACCCCACATTATATGAGTGTCACATGCGCGGTCCAACGACGACGCACGCGATTATCAAACCCCTGAACCGCTGCCAATTCTATTCTGTAATCTGTGTCCAGCCCCAGTCCAAGAACTCAGATTAGTAGAACAGAGCTCTCGATCTGATCCCAGCCCTGACTGACAGCATAATTCAGTTGGAAACTCGATTTTAAAACTGCATCCATAACAGCTATTCATTTATAGCATTGGTGTGTCTGCAAAGGATCGCTGTTCTTCCCTCTGTCAGCGTCTCATCTGTAATGTCTGAGAATGCCCTGACCCTAAGAAAAAAACAGCATTCGTAGGAGGTGAATATACAGTATATTCTTTTAGTTCTGTGAATTTACATTTCTGTACTATATCCTTCAACTGTCGTGGTTTGGGATTTGGTTTTGGATTGCATTTACTACTTTAAAGAAAAATATCTGAAGGATGCTTCTGAGATAGAAAAAAAGATACAGAGTTTGAAGAGGCAACTGGGACAATCCTCAAGTTAATGCATTATTATTTACAAATGAAGACCCATTCAATTATGATTTATATAAT
>NC_082404.1:19391726-19408296 GCF_031168955.1 Gadus macrocephalus
TGTGTGTGTGTGTGTCTGGGAGGGCGTCTGTGTCGTGGGCCGTGTGGAACATGCGTGTGCGTGCGTGGCTGCGTGTGCGTGCGTGGCTGCGTGTGCGTGCGTGGCTGCGTGGGCGTGTGTGTGTGTTTCCCGTGCTGTTCATCTAAAGCGATCGGGTAAACATCTCCACTGCGTCTCCGCCGGCCGTGTGGCCGACGGCGGGGACATCTGCGCTCCCGACGGCCCCCGGCTCTGACAGCGGAGCCCAGGGACCACGGAGGGCTGAGGAGGGCCGAGGAGGGCCGAGGAGGGCCGAGGAGGGCCGAGGGGGGCCGAGGAGGGCTGAGGAGGGCTGAGGAGGGCTGAGGAGGGCCGAGGAGGGCCGAGGAGGGCCGAGGAGGGCCGAGGAGGGCTGAGGGGGGCTGAGGAGGGCTGAGGAGGGCTGAGGAGGGCCGAGGAGGGCCGAGGAGGGCCGAGGAGGGCTGAGGAGGGCTGAGGAGGGCCGGGGCCACTGAGACACCCCCACCTGGTCCCGGGAAGGGCCTGGGAGCTTCTGGACTTAGTTCACTCCAGTTTCTCTTAAGAAAGGTTTATTTTCTCAACCACTCGTTGTTGGGAAGTTGCTTTAGGTACAGAAGCTGTTTGGTTCCGTTCTCACAAACGTCGTCGTCCATGGATGAACTGGAGGAATGGAAAGCGATCCCTTGTAGTGACTAAAGGGTCTCGTCCTGGGAAGTGGTGAACTCATTCTGTGGTTGCTGGTTAACATAGCATGTAGCCAAGATCTGAGTTCTTATATTATAATTGATATATCTTACAAAATACGAATCAGTGAGTAGAAACAGCTTACGATGAAAATATTTGAAAAAGAAGGGCTTCTATTTGTTATCCTTATTACCAAGCAAGGCATTGTAACAACTTTAGACAAGCAAAGTTTGATCGAAATAAATGATCAAAAAGAAAGATAAACCTTCTTGTGCCGCTTTTCCACTGCATGGTACCAGCTCGACACGACTCGACACGACTCGACTCAGCTCGCATTTTTTGCGTTTCCACCGCGGTACCATGGTATCTGGTACCTGAAGTGGCTGCTTTTTCTAGTACCTACTCGCTCTAGGTACCAAGCGAGCTGAGCCGATGCTAAAAGGTGACGTCGGCAGACGGCCGGCGACTGATTGGCCAGAGAGTGTGACGAAGTCACGAGAGCGACATGGCAACCATGCTGGTAACATCCATAGCAGCGCCGCAGCCAACATGTTCCACTTCTCCAACTTCTTCAACATGCCGGCTAATAATAGTAATGTGATCGATGTCCTCCATTGTTGTTATGTGGGTTCTGTCCATGTGTGGGTTGCGTATGTGTTGTTTGCGTCGCGTACTCAAATACGTCACGGCCCTTTCGCGCAGCCGACCCCGCCCACGTCCAGGAGGTACTATTTGCGGTGGAAAAGCACCCGTGTTGCTACCGTGTCGAGTCGTGTCGTGTCGAGTCGTGTCGAGTCGAGCTACATGTGCGGTGGAAAAGCGGCATTGGTGAACTGCATTTTATGAGGAGACTTTGTTCTTAAAAGAATCTGCTCTTCATTGTCCGAAACGGTGAGCTCACATTGTCTACAGAAACAGAACACACGTGTAAAAGAATATGAAACGTCGACACATAACATGATCCTCCCCCCCTTTCAAAAAAGTGATTAAGTCGCCAAGCGTGGGTTAATTTTATTTATGACAAAGCCTCACGGAGCATGTAATTACCTCCTCGCTGCCTCTTGCGTCTAATGACTTAATTAGGCCCCATTATGTGTGTGAGGAGTCGCGCTGTGGTGACAGCTCTCACTGCTGCCCTGCCAGACACACACTCGCTCAGACCACCAAACAAAACCCAAAACAAGAGAGAGAACCCCGCACTGTAATCACAACCAGCCTCGTCATTAAAAACAATATCACATTACAATATCCACAAAAATAACAATATGCCATGACGACGACGACGACGATGACGATGATGATGATTCACCAGCGCCTTTCATTTCTGAGCCCGGGCCTTCGCTGCCATGAGGTAATTTCCTTCCCCGTCCCCCTCTAGCCCCCCGACCCCAGGGAACGCCCGCCGCCCGCCTCAGAGCGTGAGAGGAGCGGGCGGTGCTTTGAGGACTCTCAGCAAGAGGCCAACCCTCTGATGCACGCTGTCAACACCGTCCCCATCTCCTGAGCCAATCACAGGCCAGCACCTGACACAGAGCTGGTGGATTGCGTTAGCTTGTGCAAGGCTAAAGTGTCGAAAACATGATTGATTGGTTTGTTTTTGTTCGGTGCAGAAATATCCGAGTTTTTTAGGATGAATAAAAAAATACAATTTCCCACCAATCGGTAGATGAAAGGGTTCCAGTGCAAAGGCTTCTCAATCTGCGACTCGTGGTGAGAATGCCTCAACGAACGTTCACTCGCACGTGCCAAGCTTTGATTTAAGTGCACATGGTTTTCCACATAATCCATTTTGATGATCTTTTTTTTTTGCGTTTTTGCATATTGTTCAATGATGAATTGCACAAACATCTCACTGTGCAAACGTCCATAAGACTGTCTTACGTTGATGGGAATGGCTCAAGGGCCAGGAGGCTGTGTCTTATGGAGGTTCTGTTCTCCGTGGTGTTCCGCTGGAGTTGGCTCTCTGAGCACCTGGCACAGTCGGGTTCCACATGTGCTCCGTTGGGAAATTCAATCTAATGAAATGCATTTGCCCGGTCCCAATCTGTGCACAGAGTCTCATGCATTCGGACTTGTAGCACGCACGCGACTCTTGCTGACATTACGCTGCATCTCGCCCGTGGGAACAAGGCCTTAGTGAGTTGAGCTGTATGATTTACAACCTCTTGTTCTGAAAGTCTTGTTGTTTCAGCACGACATAGACACAACATAGATGCAAAACCAAGTGTAGTACCAAATGCCACCACCTGTTCTTTGGCAGAGTTTCATTGTGCAGGTTTGCAAGCTAAACAAAAATCCATTAAACGGAGCGAGCACAACGTAGACAATACCAACATTGATATTGGAGAATCTAGTGTGAAATAACACAGCACATTGATCCATTGATGTAGTATCAGCGGAAGGGTTCTTGCAACACCGGGCCTGAAAAGGCATTGGCCGCACTGGCAGTGTTGAAATGTGCCAAATCAAACTGGGCCGGGCTGACCCACTGTGATCCTAACCAGGCCAGAGAAAAGCCCATGACAGACAGCCCTCTGCTGCTCATTCAGGATGGTCTCCAGATGGGTCTCTCCCTCTCTCTGGCTTTCTCTCCTTTCTGTTCTCCAAGAAGTGTTGATCAGAACGACTGGATGAACCTCATCTCCCAGTGGAGTTCACACACTGCCAGTTATGGCCGTGCACCCCCCCCCCCCCGCCCCCCCGCCTACTATCCATGTGAGCGGCTTCAGGGAGCCGGTTCTGAGAGGGGGACCGGGTCAGGCCACGAGGGGAAGGGTGCCCGGCCCTAGGGCTCGCCATGAGAGCAGTTGGATTCAGTTGTCAAAGCACCGCGTGAATTTGGTGTCCGTGTGACGTCTCTGTGTGGTTTTATCTGTGAGTCCAGGCGAGGGGACGTGTGAAAGCCCAGCGCTCGTAAGTTGTTTGCACAGCCGCGCATCGTTAGACAAACTGTGAAAATATGAAGTGGGGGATCGCTCTCTCCGCCGGGAAACGCTTCCCATATTTTAAGAAGCAAAAAGCCTGGATAACTTGACAGTCTAATTGAAGACGTTTGCACAGTGAGATGTATGTGCAATTCATCATTGAACAATACGCAGAACCGCGACAAAAAGAAGATCATCAAAATAGATTATGTGGAAAACCATATGCGCTTAAATCAAAGCTTGGCACGTGTGCGCAAACGCCTTGTGTCCCAGCCGTCCGGAATAGCCCTGCACCCTAAATAAAAACATAGACCCGGGACACCTCTCTGCCTGATAAGCGGACCCAGACCCAGTTGCTGGCTACGGGACTGACATGAAGGATGGATTCATGCGCACATAAAACCTTGTTATGACCAGACGGCCCTCTGGAACGGGGGCCGTGGCATCGCTGAAGCCTGTGTCTCCATGGAATGCTGAACCCAAGAGAGGAGCCAGGACGACTCCGACGAGTGCCAGCTTGCTGGAGGCCATCGCTGCTTTTTACGCAGTGGAAACTTAAGATTCAAAGAAACGTAAACCAGGAATCTTAATTTAAGACAGGCAAGTGACGGGGCCAAGATCTGCTTAGTATCCATCAATCAAACGGAGAGGAGGGAAAGAAATGGAATCGCCGCCGTGTGCAGGCCCTGGATATGTGCAGTGATATAGGATGTTTGTCAAAGATAATCACACTTTGAGAAAGAGTAACGGATCAATGGACACACCAAGTCTGTAATTTATGGTGATACCATCTCCGCTCTTTGAGGATTTAACCAGATAGCAGAATCCCACTCTGAAACAACCTTGAGTACGGAGAGATGGCTACAGGAGATCTAAAGTGAAATCCTGAGGATTTGATGGGTGAAGGACGATTTCAGAAGGTAACTTCTCATAGATCTGTTAGGGTAACACACCGCTCAGCTTTGACACCCCACAGGTTCCGTGGGGTATATTGATGTCCATGCTGGATATTCAGGGGGACAGCCAGACATTCTGCAGGGGGAAGAGCGGTTAAGATAAGGCAGGACCTGGGGCAGACGGCTGATTTTAAGAGACTCGAAAAAGACAAAAAAACAACACTGCCGAATCAGTCGTCCGAATCCCCGGAATTCTCTTGGTGCTGATAAATCGCAATCAAACAACACCCTCCACCAGCCCGTCCGAGTCGTCGTATTTATTCAATTGTTCGGGGACTGGTCCCTTGTCCCTGAGTCAACAGCCAGGGGCCCATCTGTTGGCGCATGCTGACTGGAGGGGGGGGGGGGGGGGGTAAACAGCCATAAATCAGGGGCCCTGACGCGGGTGGTGCTGCTGATATACGACAGGCAGCCATGAGGGCTGGAGGAGCCCGTCAGGGGCCGCGAGGGCCCCCGTGAAGGCCGACGAGGTCCCAAGACAAACAGCGCCTATCTGTGGGCCGGCCCAGTGAAATCATTATTGTTCTAATCAGATAAGAGGGCCCCGTGGCAGAAGGCCGGGCCCCCAGGGCAGCGCCACCACGTCAACACCGAGGGGAGTGTGTTTAGTCTGAGGCCCGCGACACGCGAGGGGGAAGTGGTCCATCTCTGTCACACGGGGGGGATGGATGGCCCGGGAGAGAGGGGGGAGACGGGTGAGGGTGAGAGAGGGGGGAGGGAGGGAGGGAGGGAGGGAGGAGGGGAGGGAGGGAAAATCTAGAAACTCCTCGATTCCCAGATAAAGAGATTTGTCAGAGTGAGTCTTCACACCCCCGAGCACACATCTCTGAGGAGCGCTTGAATCGTAATCTCATCACTCCCTCCTCGCCCCGACTCTCTCCACACCCCGGGCCGGCGGGGAGGTGAGAGGGCCCCTCCGAGCTCCGAGCAGTAGTCCAACACTGGGAGCTCCGGGGCCGGTGGCCCTCCGCCCCGTGCCAGCAGAGGGCCGCCGCTCACACAGCCTCATTCATCTCCGGCCGGCGGTTCAAAGGCTGGACAAACAGCGCTGGAATGTGGCGGCTCGGGAGAGCAGCGGCCGCGCGGGGCAGCCTGGTGGAGTGATGAGGGGGGGGGGGGGCCCGCTGCTCCTAGAGGCGGCCCTGATGGGGTCTCAGCTCCGCTCGGCGGCCGGGCTGAGGGAGAGGTCCCTTGGGGGGCCGGCCCCCGGTATGGGCCCCCCCTGGCCCCTGGTACGGGGCCCTGGGCCACATCTGATGGATGGCCGGATCACTGGGTTACATCGACCTCCCACTAATCAGACCCCGCTGGCCCGACCCGCCGTTCAATAGAACGAGGGAAAGCCCGGAGGTAGAACGACGATGAGAGGACGGATGAGGCCCGATGTCCCCTCACTCAGAAGGCTCTTCTTCAAGACTGAAATCAAAATGTCAGTCTCGACTTGCTCACAATGAAGAAAGAAACATGCTTTTGGTGTCTGGTGAACAGGACACTCAGACAGATGTTGGCTAACCACGTGGCTACAATGCTGAGGCTGTTGACCCTTCGTCGCTGCAGCCGGTACGCCCGGGCTCCGGCGTGATCCCCCCCGGACCCCCAGAGCCCGTCCCCACCCGGGGGTGCAGGCTGAGACGGAGCGCGCCCCCTGGTTTACACTCTCATCACCGAACACCAGCGGAGCACAGCCAGGTGTCTGTCCCAGCAGGGCCACAGGTGCGTCTGTGATGAAGACATGAGCACGCACGCACGCACGCACGCACGCACGCACAAACACACACAGGTCTGGGCATTGTCTCCCTCCTGCTCAAAG
Source organism: Gadus macrocephalus (assembly GCF_031168955.1). Lineage (NCBI taxonomy): Eukaryota > Metazoa > Chordata > Actinopteri > Gadiformes > Gadidae > Gadus > Gadus macrocephalus. The sequence goes on from NC_082404.1 coordinate 19,398,101, forward strand.
GAGTGATGCCTCCTGGGAACCTGAGCCGGCGCCGGGCGGATGTGGCGGAACCCAAACCGCTCGCTTTTGTTGGCTGATCGTACGAACGCCATTCATGCTCTTCCCACCCCAGGGCCATAACACTCGCTGGCGGCCCTAACGACACCATAAAGGGCCGCATGAGCCCAGCCGGGGCGGGGGGAGCTTTGATGCAGAGCAACTGCCGTGAAGCGGGAGAACGTAAGGACATGAAGGGGGGAGGGGGGGGGCTGAGGAGGACGGTCTTAAGGGGACGGCCCCTCCAGACTAAACAACGCGCTGAGTGGAAATCAAACAGCGCTGGTTTATGGGCCCTGCGTAGGTTCTGCGGAAAACAAGAAGAACATAATAAAGTGGGTGGTGCTGTCGGAGAAGGGGATTTAGCCGGGCTGCGAGTATCGCTGCTCCAGAGGACGAAGGAGAATAAAAAAAGATGTTTATCTTCTTCACGTTGTTTTCTTTCCTTCGTTCCCGGAGCCTCGTAAACCCGACGCAGCGCGGTAACGTGAGCCGCCGGGGGGAGACGGTGTGGTCGCCGCGGCGATTGTTCTCGTCTCTCTTACGGCGGCCCCGCCCTCAACACCTCCCGTCGCCGTGGTGATTTACCTCCTCTGGAGCCTCCTGCTGACTCACGGCCCTCGCCCCTCCGGCCGTCCTGTCCTCTGCTGGCGTGCTCTTCCTCCCACATTCCTTCCCCCTTTTTTCCTCTTCTTCTTCTTCTTCCTCGTATCTTTGCCGACATCAAAGCTCTGGAGCGAGATCACTGGCACATTCCTGGATAACTCATGAGGAAGAACTCTGCGCGTGTGCTGTGTGTATGTGTGTGTGTGTGTTTGATGACGTGCTACGGAGTGTAAATGGACTCTTGAGTATCAACGGCTGAGATACACTCAGATCCCCTCCCCACACACACACACACACACTAAATCTCTTCCTCACTCTCTCTCCATATTTCACATCCTCGACTATTAGGGCCATTGATAAAAGGAGGCAGTGTGGTTGTGTGTGTGTGTGTGTGTGTGTGTGTGTGTGTGTGTGTGTGTGTGTGTGTGTGTGTGTGTGTGAGCTTGGCAGAGGCCTAAAAGCCGCTTCCTAGCGGTACTTCAACCACCTGAGTCCCACTTCCCCTCGTGTCCCAGAGCGGTGCTATAACCACAGCCCATCGACTCAAACGCTTCGTGACATAATATCTGTTTGGGGATGTCCAGATCACCTGTACACACACACACGCAGTATGTGTGTGTGTATGAGTGTGTGTGTGAGCGCCTTGTATCTATATCTTTGTGTGAATGCAAATGTGTGTGGTGAGTGTGGGAGTGCACGTGGGCATATCTAGGTATGCATATCTTTGTGCCGTGTGTGTGTGTGTGTCATAGAGGGAAAATCCGTATGTAAACGTGTGAGTGTGTGTCCGAGTGTGTAGAAGTGGGAGTACATGTTTTTGCATCTAGGTGTGTAGGTCACAGTACCGTGTGTGTGTGTCTGTTTGTGTCTGTGTGTCTGTTTGTGTCTGTGTGCGTATGTGTCTGTGTGTGTGTGTCTGTGTGTGCCTGTGTGTGTGCACGACTGTGTGTGTGCACGTGTGTCTGTGTTTATGTGTGTGTCTGTGTGTGTGTATGTCTGTGTGTGTGTGTGTGTGTGCGTGTGTGTCTCTGTATCTGTGTGTGTGACTGTGTTTCTGAGTGCATCTGTGTGTGTGTGTGTGTGTGTGTGTGTGTGTGTGACTGAGTGCGTGTGCCTCTGTGTGTGTGTGTCTGTGTGTGTGTGTGTGAGCGTGTGTGTCTGTGTATCTGTGTGTGTCACTGTGTTTCTGAGTGCATTTGTGTGTGTGTGTGTGTGTGTGTGTGTGTGTGTGTGTGTGTGTGTCTGAGTGCGTGTGCCTCTGTGTGTGTCTGTGTGTGTGTGTGTGTGAGTGCGTGTGCCTCTGTGTGTGTCTGTGTGTGTGTGTGTGTGTGTGTGTCTGAGTGCGTGTGCCTCTGTGTGTGTCTGTGTGTGTGTGTGTGTGTGTGTGTGTGTGTGTGTGCCTCTGTGTGTGTCTGTGTGTGTGTGTGTGCGTGCGTGTGCCTCTGTGTGTGTCTGTGTGTGTGTGTGTGTGTGTGTGTGTGTGTGTGTGTCTGAGTGCGTGTGCCTCTGTGTGTGTCTGTGTGTGTGTGTGTGTGTGTGTGTGTGCCTCTGTGTGTGTCTGTGTGTGTGTGTGTGTGTGTGTGTGTGTGTGTGTGTGTGTGTGTGTGTGTGTGCCTCTGTGTGTGTCTGTGTGTGTGTGTGTGTGTGTGTCTGAGTGCGTGTGCCTCTGTGTGTGTCTGTGTGTGTGTGTGTGTGTGAGTGCGTGTGTGTGTGTGTGTGTGTGCCTCTGTGTGTGTCTGTGTGTGTGTGTGTGCCGCCGAGTGGGTAAAGCTGGTGTCCGCAGCGTGGGGGGGGGTGGGGGGCTGGGGGGGCTGGGGCCCTCGCTGACACGGGAACCATAAATAAGGGCCCGCGGAGCAGCGCCACGTCATGCGTCATTTGGGCCTGAGAGGGGTCCCCCCCCCCCCCCCCTCACCTCCACCAGGCCGGTAAACATGGCCCCTCCGAGGGCGTAACGCAAAACACATGGGACCCCCCCCCCCCTCTACCGCGCCCTGTCAGCGAGGTCCTGGAGCTAAAGCAGACGCCGCCGTCGGAGCTAAAGCAGAAAGACGCTCCGCCTATTAGTCAGGAATCATTCACCCGGCGAGCGGGATTTATGACCAACGCTATAACGAATAGCTGCTCTGGACCGGAGGACGATAAGGGGCTGCCCCCTCCCCACGCCGCCAACGGCGAGACGGATCTCACACTATTTATTAGGCAACGGAAAGCCATGCCTCTCTCTCTTCACTGTGACAGGGAGCCGAGACACGTTCCGTTTAATCAGGAAGACCGAAATAGCCGCCGGCGGTAGCAGTGAGCGAGTTCTGCGGCGGTTGCGCCACAATCGCGAGCTAATTCCAACTTCTGCCCATGATTCAAACGGCGTGAATAATGTTTGGTGCGCGCACGGCGCGCTAGGAATGCACGAGCGTCAGGAGAGGGAGTTAGACGAGACTCAAGAGGCCGGTGACTCAGAAACACGACCAGAGCCTCCGAAGAAGAAAGACGGCAAACAATACAACTTCTATCCTTGGAGCAGAACTGCGTATCTCACACACACACACACACACACACACACACACACACACACACACACACACACACACACACACACACACACACACACACACACACACACACACACACACACACACACACACAGATACGTGATACACACAGAGAAGCATTCCACGCACATCACAAAAGAACACGTCCCTGTACAGACCTCAGGTGTGGGGACACTCCGGAGGTAAAGCACCTTCCCTTTGTGACTCACGCAGAACGCCAACATGTCATCATCTGATATCGCCGCTGAAGGCTCGCAGCGATGACACGCAACAAAGTACAGAGTATGTCTTCATGTCACCCGAGAGAGGCCAGACGCCCCGTTCTGCACGTTTCCCGTCTCTCGATTCAGCGCTGCCCTGGGTTTTTTAAGACGCAGTGGTGATTCATTCACTTTGTTGTTAGTTATCGTCCCAGTGGACGACTTTAGGGGTGGGGGGTGGTGGGGAGAATGAAGCCCTTCTGATCGGGCCTTGTGATGGCTCTGCTGTCTCCAGCGGGTTTCCACTGCGGAGCTCGTTACAACACTCCCCCTCTTCCTCCACCTGCAGGGGGGACCCACCCTTCCATACCACGCTGGAACAAGGTTTTCATAATTCCAGCGATGGTGCTTATGTTGGCGCGGGAATGGTAAGGAAAGCCGTGGGAGGAAGCGGCTCCCTCGCGGCCGTATCGGCGCTGGGATCTCGGTCGCTCCCGCGGGGTGTTGCCCTTCCCGCCCCCCACCTCCTGAGGCTCTTCCTCTTCCCTCCTGACTCGTCCTTTCCATGTCTCTGTGCCGGCGGCCTCGCCCCCGCCGGGCTCCGGTGTCGTGACTCTGGGGTTTTCATCCCAAGTGAAGACAATCGGTTGAGTCTGTGCCGAGTGTCGAGGCTCCGGGAGGCGCGACACTCATGGGGAACGGATCGGGACGCAAACGTCAACGTGTTGAAGTCGCTGTTGAGCCGCTGGATGAGAGCGGCCAAATCACCATCAGTGACGGCAGTCATCGCCAGCCTACCATAACACGAAGGAGATAAATGTAGAAGGATGCATGGTTCATGATTGCTGTTTCTCTCGGCGCTATCCGCTGCGACCGAGAGACACACAGAGGGAGGCTTCGGTTTAATACGCCGCTGTCAGGGGAGTTTCGCTGCGGGTTTGACACGTCTTCATCTCCCCGTGACGACGACAACGGGCCGTCCCTCTCTGAGCCGGAGGAGAACCTAGAGGGGAGGAGAAGGAGGAGCGCCTTGGGAATGGGGCTCGCAGCGGGGATTATTGTGACAACCGCCAGCTGCAGCAGCTAATCCCCGGTGCTCCGTCACACGGCCCCTATAGGTTCCTGTCGGCTGCGGGGAGCGGTACGAGCGGCGTGTGGATGTCTGGTGGAGCAGGACGTCCGGTAACAGGAGAGGAGCCGCGCTCAGACAGCGTTTTACACCCCCCCCTGTCCACTGGACTGACCCACTTTATGAACACGCGGGGGACAAGCCCATAAAGGCTCGCTGGTGTTTTACCACCGCGGGTCCCCGGGCGCGGGGGTCCCGGGCACGGGGGCCCTTGACCGTCTCTGGTTACCAAGCGGGCTCGCCGCGGCCATAAGCCACGGCGGACGGCGTTCCCCCGTCCCCCCCGTCCCCCGTCTCCCTACAACATGTGGACCCACGGCAGAGACACTCCGACGAGGACGAGAGCTATCGTGAGGCAGCCCCCTCCCTCCCCCCCCCCCGGGGAGGAGGAGGAGAGGGGGGGGGGGGGGGGGACGTTAGCCGCGCTGCTGCAACGTAAGGATGGGGATCGCGGCTGCGTAAGGTTTACAGAAAACAATGCATTCCAGAAGGCTTGTATCAGTGACAGTGGATACAAGCCCCCCCCCCCCCACAGCCAGGGGGATGGCCTGGTGTTCAGGTCCAACACGGCACCGGCCAAACATGGACGTCCTGGCGTGGTTCGCATTAAGGCCGAGCCCGCTCAAGGCTCTGGGCCAGCGCTCCCGCCCGCCCCGCGCCGGAGCAGAGCGGTGTTGTGGGTTCGGTCGGCTGAACACGGGGGGGGGGGCGGGCGGGGGGGGGTGCTACGGGGGGACGCTGATCGAGTTAGCGGCGGTCTGCTCCGCGTGTTCTCCGGGAGACGGGGAGGAGAGGGAGGGGCGCCCTGGAGGGAAGGATCCAGTCCAAACAGGCCGAGTGTTTAACGTTGGGGGGGGGGGGGGGGGGCGCAGAACCAGGAAGTGATTTAATCAAACCGTAAAACCCCTAACGACCGTCCGGATCCACCCTCCAATGCCCGTGGTGGCTTGTTGTTTGAGTCCCGTCCCCCCCCCACTGTGTTCAGGTGCTAATGTGATTTGTACGACTGCGGGGGGGGGGGGGGAGGGCGCTTTGGTCCGGCGTGGCGCGTGTGTTTTTTACGAGCCGCTTCACACATTTTACAGCACGGGGAACAGACAGTAAACACCAGGCGGTAAACACCAGGCGGTAAACACCAGACGGTAAACACCAGGCGGTAAACACCAGACGGTAAACACCAGACGGTAAACACCAGACGGTAAACACCAGACGGTAAACACCAGGCGGTAAACACCAGACGGTAAACACCAGACGGTAAACACCAGGCGGTAAACACCAGGCGGTAAACACCAGGCGGTAAACACTAGGGCGGGATTAACACGCCGCTAATGAGATCGGCGACAGTAAAACCGTGAATGGAATCGTAAAAGTAAATTAACGACTACCGAGAGGAGCCTGGAGCCTGAGAGCAGGAGCAGACCTCGCTGAGGGGGGGGGGGGGGGGGGGGGGCGGGGGCCGGCGGGGAGACGGCCCGGGACAGACCCTAGGCCCCTGACAAACGACGACGCGGGGTCTCCCTGTTCGTCTGCTTAGCTGTGATGGAGATGGGAATAGCAGACTGAACCCCCCCCCCCATGCTCTGCCTTCATCCATCTCTTCCTCTACCCCCCCCCCCCTCTCTTCAGCACGGCGGGGTCAGGGGACTAATGGAGGACCTCCTGGCCTGGCGGGGCCCTGCCCCACCCCTCCGAACCGGCCCCTCTGATAAATCAAGCGGGCTGCATTGAGCCGGGCCCCTGTGATGTCCCGCCCTTGTCTCATTTCAAAGACTTTCTGCTGAATGCTCACATGGGCTCATGTGTACCCACTGGGCACAGGGGAGGTGTGTGTGTGTGTGTGTGTGTGTGTGTGTGTGTGTGTGTGTGTGTGTGTGTGTGTGTGTGTTTGGGGCGATTGTAAGAAAAAAGATTAAGCAAAATATGTGGAAAATTAAGAAGAAAGAAAATCTAGAGAAAAATGTTGGAGAGCATGTGTTGCCCAGGGAGAGAGCGGGCCTCTTAAACAAATGTTTATTTAATAACTACACTGTGTAAGATCTGGAGACACAAAACCGTTTACAATAAATCACAGCCCCGTTCCCACATAGTCATTAGAACGTTACACACAAACAACACAACCAACCACAATCAGCGGCTCAAGCGGACGCACGAATCGCAGCGCAACATCTACGGAATGGCAGCGCAATCACGCCGTGATTTCCTCTTCCTTTATGGGGAATTAAAGGATGCATTCTATAGGATGAGTTATGGAAGGGATAATGGAGATCTCTGGTTTCACGTTGTCCACACATCCATCAGAGCCCGGTGATGGGGAGCATATGGTCTCTCTCTCTCTCTCTCTCTCTCTCTCTCTCATTCTCTCTCTCTCTCTCTCTCTCTCTCTCTCTCTCTCTCTCTCTCTCTCTCTCTCTCTCTCTCTCTCTCTCTCTCTCTCTCTCTCTCTCTCTCTCTCTCTCCTTCCCCCCCCCCTGGTTGTGTGGCTGTTGTACATTACGTTTCTGGTCCTTTGAGAAAACCCGACAATGTCACACTCAATGCCAGCAAGAGGGGGGGGGGGGTTTGTGTATGTGCGTGCTCGCATTCATGCTTTTATATATATATACGCATATAATATTTATCTCATCATTGTCGGCCAGTTTAAATCACTTGTCTTTTTTATTACATCGATTCCGTTGGTCACCGTTTACGTCCGTCTTTGGGCTTTACAAATATGTAACCAATGAAATGTATTAAAAAGAGCTTGGGACAAAGTCTGGCGACCGCATTGGAACCCAAACCGTCTTTCAAACCTCACGGCTCCGCCTCCCCAACAGCAGAAGGACTCGTCGGTGCGCAGAGGGCGGAGTCGCTGCTTACGTGCAATGAAAGCACAGATTGTTTGAATGAGTGCAGGGTTTTTATGTTCTCAAGAAAGTCCATAAAAGTGAATGTTTTATGTGCTTGAGATGTGGGCGTGGATGACCGTGCAGGCAGACCACACATTAAACCTTGTAACCTGTAAGGCGATGAAACACGACGTGATGCTCAGAGCGTCTGCTCTAATCAACCACAGACACAACAAGGACCTCGCTGCTCCTCCTAACTCCACGTGAGCTTCAACGGGGTTCCGTGTTAATAAACCAACGACACATGAGAGTCCCAGACGGTGAAGAACCCGGTGCTGGGACGCCCGCTGGTCCACCGGGTGGAGCGTTAAGGCCCAGTCGGCCCCGCATCCACCCGGGTTCACTCCTGCCCTCTCTCTCCCATACCGGACCGTCTATCTCAGTACCGGACTGTCTAACTCAGTACCGGACCGTCTATCTCAGTAGCGGACCGTCTATCTCAGTACCGGACTGTCTATCTCAGTACCTGACTGTCTATCAGTACCTGACTGTCTATCAGTACCTGACTGTCTATCAGTACCTGACTGTCTATCTCGGTACCTGACTGTCTATCTCGGTACCTGACTGTCTATCAGTACCTGACTGTCTATCAGTACCTGACTGTCTATCAGTACCTGACTGTCTATCAGTACCTGACTGTCTATCAGTACCTGACTGTCTATCAGTACCTGACTGTCTATCTCGGTACCTGACTGTCTAACTCGGTACCGGACTGTCTATCTCGGTACCGTACTGACTATCTCAGTACCTGACTGTATCATCTCGGTTACCGGACTGTCTAAGTACCTGACTGTCTATCTCGGTACCTGACTGTCTATCTCGGTACCTGACTGTCTATCTCGGTACCGGACTGTCTATCAGTACCTGACTGTCTATCTCTGTACCGGACTGTCTATCGGTACCTGACTGTCTATCTCGGTACCTGACTGTCTATCAGTACCTGACTGTCTATCATTACCTGACTGTCTATCTCGGTACTTGACTGTCTATCTCGGTACCTGACTGTCTATCAGTACCTGACTGTCTATCAGTACCTGACTGTCTATCTCGTACCTGACTGTCTATCTCGGTACCGGACTGTCTATCTCGGTACCGGACTGTCTATCTCGGTACTTGACTGTCTATCTCGGTACCGGACTGTCTAACTCGGTACCGGACTGTCTAACTCGGTACCGGACTGTCTAACTCTTCATCAATCAAGCATAAAAATGCAAAAATAAATATTCACATTTCCGGATAAGTAGCGGTTTTGGACACAGAAGGTTTCCGGCCGACACTAACGATATATATATATACACCGTAAGGGGTCAAAGTAGTACAATGTAAAGAAAATAAATCACACACCATCACAAACATTTCAGGGCCCCGTTTGTACGCAGAAGTTGCAAAAGCCGCCGGTGTTCTGAAGGTGCGAGGGGGGCTCTACGAGTGTGATTTACAGCGTAATCCCCAAAGAGCCCTTGCTAACTTGCATGGTGCGGGACCCCAGCATGGTGGAACGATCCCTTATCACCGAGGGCTTCCTCAGGGGGCGGGCTGTTGCATTCTTAACCCATGGCTAATCTGGAAGCCCGAGGTGTCGCATAAATCAACGCTGACCGCTATCCAGCTAGAAACTCACACAGACGGAGGGAAGTGGACTCCACACAGCGCCTCGCCACGCCCCACCCCGCCTCTCTGATGGCTTCCTCTTTGGGGTTAATCATTAATTAGCTTAATGAGGTTAAGCCTATTAAGATTGTAATGATGCCGCTTTGATTTGCTTAAACACTCATTCTCCCGCGATGCGAACCGCGACGCCACCGCCCGAACAAAAACAGAACAACCAAAGGAAAGCAGGGGGGGTCCCCCATCTGCAATGCAACCCCAGAAACGAGGTGTTACCCCCGCCTGTATTTACTGATGAAATAAACCCCCCCACCCTGAAGACCAAACAGAAAGAAAAGATGGCAGGGTGGTGGTGGTGGTGGTGGTGGTGGGGGAGGTGGTGGTGGTGGTGGTGGTGGTGGAGGTGGTGGTGGGGGAGGTGGTGGTGGTGGTGGTGGTGGTGGAGGTGGTGGTGGGGGAGGTGGTGGTGGTGGTGGTGGTGGTGGTGGTGGAGGTGGTGGTGGGGAGGTGGTGGTGGTGGTGGTGGTGGTGGTGGTGGTGGAGGTGGTGGTGGTGGAGGTGGTGGTGGTGGTGGAGGTGGTGGTGGTGGTGGAGGTGGTGGTGGTCGGGATGGTGGTGGTGGTGGTGGTGGAGGTGGTGTGGTGGTGGTGGTGGTGGTGGGGGTGGTGGTGGTGGTGGTGGTGGTGGGAGTGGTGGGGAGGTGGTGGGGGAGGTGGTGGTGGTGGTGGTGGAGGTGGGGGTGGTGGTGGGTGGTGGTGGTGGAGGTGGTGGTGGTGGTGGTGGTGGTGGTGGTGGAGGTGGTGGTGTGGTGGAGGTGGTGGGTGGTGGTGGTGGAGGTGGTGGTGGTGGAGGTGGTGGTGGTCGGGATGGTGGTGGTGTGGTGGTGGAGGTGGTGGTGGTGGTGGTGGTGGTGGTGGTGGAGGTGGTGGTGGGGGAGGTGGTGGTGGTGGTGGTGGTGGTGGGTGGAGGTGGTGGTGGTGGTGGGGGTGGTGGTGGTGGTGGTGGTGGTGGTGGTGGTGGTGGTGGTGGTGGAGGTGGTGGTGGTGGAGGTGGTGGTGGTGGTGGAGGTGGTGGTGGTGGAGGTGGAGGTGGTGGTGGGGAGAGGAATGGAACAGCCAAGGTGGGAAGCGAGAGCAAAGAGAGCGTTGACTCAAGGCCCCGGAGAGGGAACGACACCTCG
>NC_082404.1:19410896-19413396 GCF_031168955.1 Gadus macrocephalus
AAACTTTCAGATGGAATGTCGATACGGCGCCGCGGTTACCACGGCCAACTCGGCATGGTGTGTGCACATGTGTGTGTGTGCGTGTGTGTGTGTGTGCGTGTGTGTGTGTGCGTGCGTGCGTGCGTGCGTGTGAGTGTGTGTGTGTCTTTGTGTGAGTGTATGTGTGCATCTGTGTGCGTGTGTGTGCGCATGTGTGTGTGTGTGTGCGCCTGTGCTTGCGTGCGTGTGTGCGTGTGTGCGTGCGTGTGTGCGTGCATGCGTGCGTGTGTGATGTGTGTGTGTGTGTGTGTGTGTGTGTGTGTGTATGTGTGTGTGTGTGGTGACGGAACTATTCCTCACCCTTCCCCGCGTGGCGGCCCTGCCACACAAACATGTGCGCCTGTGTGGGATGTTGCCATGGAAACCTGCCTCTCGAGGCACCGCGGCGTCGGCGCTGAAGTCACACTCACTGGCCGCCGGGCCGCCAGACTCTGGCTCCGCCCCCGCTGGCAGCGGCGCCGTTCTGAGTTCCTTTATTCTTCATTAATCTATTTAATCATATCATCCACTGACCAGATCAGGCTCCGGGCTGACCCCCACTGGTGTCTCTATCGGGGGGGCCGATACGGAGACGGTCCCCCCACTGGTGTCTCTATCGGGGGGGCGATACGGAGACCGTCCCCCCCACTGGTGTCTCTATCGGGGGGCCGATACGGAGACGGTCCCCCCACTGGTGTCTCTATCGGAGGGCCGATACGGAGACGGTCCCCCACTGGTGTCTCTATCGGGGGGCCGATACGGAGACCGTCCCCCCACTGGTGTCTCTATCGGTGGGGCCGATACGGAGACGGCCCCCCCTCTGGTGTCTCTATCGGGGGCCGATACGGAGACCGTCCGCCCCACTGGTGTCTCTATCGGAGGCCGATACGGAGACGGTTCCACGGTCTGCTACAGGAGGCTGTTCACAAGGGAGGTAGAGCGGGCTGCCTTGGATCCAGAAGGTGGCTAGATTGATCCCTGCTCCTCCGAGCAGAGTGTTAGGGAGACCCTGAGCGAGCCCCCCTCACCCTCACTGGGAGAAACTCAAGCTGCGTGGGCGACTCCGCCGTCGGGTGTGAGTGTGTGTGAACTGTTTGGGAGAAGTGTCTGCTAAATGCTCGAGCTATAACTGTAACTGTACATGTATACATGCAGATGAAGGCTGGACACAAGCACAGCTCTACTGAACCGATCACAGAGCATAGACGGGCAAGGTGGTTCGGTCTATTTATGCATGTCTGTGTGTAGGAATCTGCTAGTCAGTAATACTTGCTACACAGTGTTACCGATTGTACTCCCAGTCAGTAATACAAGGTGTTTTTCGTTGTGTCCCTGTTTCTCAGTGCCCTCTCTGTCTGTTTCTCTTGCTCTTTCTTTCTCTCACTCTATGTTTCTCTCCCTCTCTCCTCTCTGTGTCTCCATCTCTCTCTCTCTCTCTCTCTCTCTCTCTCTCTCTCCCCTCTCTCTCCCTCTCTCTCTCTCTCTCTCTCTCTCTCTCTCTCTCTCTCTCTCTCTCTCTCTCTCTCTCTCTCTCTCTCGTCTCACTCTCTCTCTCTCTCTCTCTCTCCTCTCTCTCCCTCCTCCTCTCTCATCTCCTCTCCTCTCTCTCTCCCTCTCTCTCTCTCTCCTCTGTCTCTCTCTCTCTTCTCTCTCTCTCTCTCTCTCTCTCTCTCTCTCTCTCTCTCTGTCTCTCTCTCCCCCTCTCTCTCTCTCTCTGTCTCTCTCTCTCTCTCTCTCTTCTCTCTCTCTCTCTCTCTCTCTCTCTCTCTCTCTCTCTCTCTCTCTCTCTGTCTCTCTCCCCTCTCTCTCTCTCTCTCTCTCTCTCTCTCTCTCTCTCTCTCTCTCTCTCTCTCCCTCTCTCCCTCTCCCTCTCTCTGAGTGTGTGTCTGTGTGATGTCATCCTCCACCAATAACAGATGATGGACTACACTGCCAACCTCTCATTCCTGAGCCCTCACAGCCGGGGCTGTATTTTCCCTTTTCCTGTTTGTCATAAAGTGTGTCCACTCAATCCTTTCCTTACTCCCCCCCCCCCCCCCCCCCCCCCGTCCCCCCCCCCCCCCTCATCATAACTACCGCTGAAAGAAGGAGCTTCCCTCGATGCACCCCCCCCCCCCCTCCCATATTTTGATGTGTCAGCACAAACAGACAAATCATCATCAGCCCCCCCCCTGAGTCACTTCCCCGCCCTCCCTCCTCCTCCTCCCCTTTCCGGGGTCCTACAGTAGGATGGTCCTGGTAGTCTAACAACATGGAGGCACATTAAAACAACATGTTTGTGTTTGATGATCCCAAAGGGGAACTGACCTGGGGTCTGGTCTGTGTTGGCGGGGGGGAGACACTGGGGAGATTTAGGCTAACAAGCAAAAGTTGATTTGCATGTGTAGTAAGGTCGCGTTGTGTTTAAGTGCAGTGGACAGTCAGGAGAGAGAGAGAGAGAGAGAGAGAGAGAGAGAGAGAGAGAGAGAGAGAGAGAGAGAGA
>NC_082404.1:19415896-19438396 GCF_031168955.1 Gadus macrocephalus
CTCTGTCCATGTCAAGACGTGAATCAGCCATGATTCTTGTTCAACTCCCCCCCCATCGAGATTTTTGCTTGTTTTCCGGAATCGTGCAGTTTCTGAGCCATCGACATCCATTCTATTCCAAACTGACCTTTAGCAGATCCCATCGCCTGTGTTTCGTCCAGCACAGGGAACATTGGGATAGAATGGATGTCGATGGCTCACCAACTGCCCAATTTAGGAACGCGTGTACACGGAGAGAGCACTGATGGACAGTGGCAACACTTAGCCTGTGGCCTTTGCAAAGCGGCCAAATCCTTTAAGACAGCCGGACAAGCCAATGGCTTTTGGTACATGGCCTGCCAGGCATTTATAGCACACTGTTAAATTTAGCATCTCTTCTCTATTAAATATGTTTTTCTGAGAGGAGAAAACCTCCCACCTTGAGTTTCAGACCCCAACCACAACATGTGCTCGCTAGAGGAGTTATTGATCCAAACATGACCCAAAGCACACAATCAGGTATCCAACGACACGTTTGTGGTCTGTTCATATACTCTGTGGCTATCGATCATGCCACAGATGCTGCATATGCTTCGGTAAATCAGTGTGTTGCATATATACTGTTGTCAGTTGTGTAATTGTGAGCCCGCAGGTAGAGTTATGGTGTTGCATGGTCTCTCTGTGAATTAATGTGAAAGATTAATCATTCAGACAGGAACCAAACCCTTTGGACACCTCACAGGGAACATATTGATGGGAACTCTTTCCTGTTCTGTGGAACCAAACAGGGGAAGGGGGGCAATCTATTTACATTTGTTTACAGTGTTGATGTAAGCATAACGTTTGATCGACTTCTTGAATATGCAAGTCATTTCAGAGGCAACACTGATGCTTGGGTTGTATTATGTTCAACACCAATTAGGATTTAAGCGTCTTTCCTGGCTCACAACCAAACACCTTTATTGTTCCATCTCAGGTTAAGGTTAGAGACTGGAGCGATGTTAAAACTCTGGTGCAGCAATCTTCAGTCTCTTATCTCTCTGCTGCCTCTGTTTGACTCTCGCCTCGTTGGGAGACAGAAACTCTTCCCTCCTTCACATTAAGTCGATTAACCGGTGTTCCTGGCCTTTGCCCTTCCTCTCTTCCTCTTTATTTATAATTTGCATTAATTGACTACATTTTCCATTAATTTTCCTTGAGCCTGAACGATTGCCCATTAACTTTATGCCTGTATTGATGTAACTCCTCGTTCCCACTGCCAGTTCGAGTACAAAATTACACAATATGGAGAATAGAAGATCCGTTCTTGTTATTTATTGGTTCAATATTAATTGTAAAGTGATTTAAATATCAAGTTGTCATATCAAGAGTGTCATTTTTACAACATAAAAAGCTAATAGATCAACTTTCCTTTTACTATATAATGTATGGTCCTAAATGTGGTATCCTCAAAAACATCCTCTGAACAGGGCAAACTAAGTGGACCCTAGGTAAGGGAGTATACTGAATGCAGTATGTGAATGCAGTAGACTACAGTACAGTGCACAGTGAATGAAGTATACCACAGTACAATGCACAGGTAATGCAGTAGACTACAGTACAGTGCACAGTGAATGAAGTATACCACAGTACAATGTACAGGTAATGCAGTAGACTACAGTACAGTGCACAGTGAATGAAGTATACCACAGTACAATGTACAGGTAATGCAGTAGACTACCGTACCCGAGGTTTGTCCGGGTCAAACCAGTGCAGTGTCGTCTGGTGTCGGGGCTCTTGGTGATCCGGTTGCCCTGACGACATCGTCCGGCGGCTGACGTCAGCGTCACATGACGGAGAGAGTACAGTGAGCCGTGGGTCTTAACGATAGCAGACGATGTGTCAGGGCTCCACGGTGGATCGACCCCCAACCTGCACACTGACCTTTGTGTGTGTGTGTGAGTGTGTATGTGTGTGTGTGTGTATGTGTGTGTGTGTGTGTGTGTGTGTGTGTGTGTGTGTGTGTGTGTGTGTGTGTGTGTGTGTGTGTGTGTGTGTGTGTGTGTGTGTGTCAGTGTGTGTGCGTGTGTGAGAGAGTGTGTGTGTGCGTATGTGTGTGTGTCAGTGTGTGTGTGTGTGTAAGTGATGATTGTATCTATGTAAATACGTGCATACATATGATTGTAATGTAGCATGTAGTACGGATGGATGGATGCATGTTGAATGTATGTCTTTATGTACGTTTGTATGTTTGTATGTTCATCCGTATACGTCTGTATGTATGTATATTTGTAAGTATGTATGTATGTATGTATGTATGTATGTATGTATGTATGTATGTATGTATGTATGTATGTATGTATGTATGTATGTATATTTGTAAGTATGTATGTATGTATGTATGTATGTATGTATGTATGTATGTATGTATGTATGAATGATGTATGCATGTATGTTATTTATATGTACGTAAGAACAAATGTAATGTATGCATGAATGTAATGCATGTACGTGTGTGTGCACGGAGGGATACATGGATGCATTCTTGCTGGTGTGTGCGTGTGTGGCTTTGTGCGCCCGTGCCTGTGTGTTAGGTCACCTGTCTTTGTTTAGCTGTGTATTTCCTCTGCAACCCGAACCCCTCCTTCACCCTGTAACCTTGGGCCGGTTCTCATCAGCTGGTGTGTGTGGGGGGGGGGGGGGGGGGGGGGTACGTGCTCTCACCCACAGTTCATATTGTCAAGTGGAGCGGTGACAGAACACCGAGGTATGTCCCCACCTCACAAGGTCATTCCAAGGTCATTCCAAGGTCATTCCAAGGTCATTCCAAGTGGTATCCCTTGGTCCAGGATCATCTCCCTCTGATGCCCTTTGTACCGACAACAAACACACACCTACACACACGACACACACCTACACACACCGACACACACCTACACACACGACACACACCTACACACACGACACACAACGACACACACCTACACACACCGACACACACCTACACACAACGACACACACCTACACACAACGACACACAACGACACACACCTACACACAACGACACACACCGACACACACCGACACACAACGACACACAACGACACACACCTACACACACCGACACACAACGACACACAACGACACACACCTACACACACCTACACACACCAACACACACCTACACACACCTACACACACCTACACACACCTACACACAACGACACACAACGACACACACCTACACACACCTACACACACGACACACACCTACACACACCGACACACACCAACACACACCTACACACACCTACACACACCTACACACACCTACACACAACGACACACACCTACACACAACGACACACACACCGAAGTTAACCCATGCTAACAAATTCCGTCAAAGCTTTCCCTGAAACGTGATGGGGGGGACCCGAGGACGTGAGGACGTAAACAGAGAGCTGCTGAACGTCCCCTCAGAGACAGGAGGAGCCCCTCCCAGTGCCCCTCCCAGTGCCCCTCCCAGTGCCCCTCCCAGTGCCCCTCCCAGTGTTCCTCCCAGTGCCCCTCCCAGTGCCTCTCCCAGTGCCCCTCCCAGTGCCCCTCCCAGTGCCCCTCCCAGTGCTCCTCCCAGTGCCCCTCCCAGTGCTCCTCCCAGTGCCCCTCCCAGTGCTCCTCCCAGTGCCCCTCCCAGTGCTCCTCCCAGTGCCCCTCCCAGTGCCTCTCCCAGTGCCCCTCCCAGTGCCTCTCCCAGTGCCCCTCCCAGTGCCCCTCCCAGTGCCCCTCCCAGTGCCCCTCCCAGTGCCCCTCCCAGTGCCCCTCCCAGTGCCCCTCCCAGTGTTCCTCCCCGCCGAGAGCTGCTGATCAAAGCAGGAACGACTTTGGGCAAAAAGAAGGCAATATTTGTGGAGGAACAATTTATTGATGCAATACAAAAACCAGACTAGATTCATGATGGCCGTGTCTACTGAGGAAGGATTAGGGGGACTTTGACTTTTATAAGAGTGTGATGAGCCATCCATGATTAAAACATTGGTAACAATAAGTTATATCATCCATAAAACGTCACTGTTGAGTTCAAACTGTCCGTATGAGTTTACCAACAGTGTAGGTTTAGTTTTCTACGTGTATTGGTCCAGTGGGGTACACCCAGGGTCCAGTGTAGGTTTAGTTTTCTACGTGTATTGGTCCAGTGGGGTACACCCGGGTCCGTCGCTGTCAACCCAGCAGGAATCCACTGTTCAAAATAGGAGACTGTGAGACGTTCAAGTCCAATGCCACCATTGGACTCCTTGCTCCTCTTCCAGGGGCTGGCAGCCAGAAGTCCCCTCACCCCCCCCCGCACCCCCTCACCCCCTTCACCCCCGCACCCCCTCACCCCCTCACCCCCGCACCCCTTCACCCCCTCACCCCCTCACCCCCGCACCCCTTCACCCCTTCACCCCCTCACCCCCTCACCCCCGCACCCCCTCACCCCTTCACCCCTTCACCCCCTCACCCCCTCACCCCCGCACCCCCTCACCCCCGCACCCCTTCACCCCCTCACCCCCGCACCCCTTCACCCCCTCACCCCCGCACCCCCTCACCCCCTCACCCCCTCACCCCCGCACCCCTTCACCCCCTCACCCCCTCACCCCCGCACCCCTTCACCCCCTCACCCCCTCACCCCCTCACCCCCGCACCCCCGCACCCCTTCACCCCCTCACCCCCTCACCCCGCACCCCTTCACCCCCTCACCCCCTCACCCCCTCACCCCCTCACCCCCTCACCCCCGCACCCCTTTACCCAGGGGTGCGGGGTGTTGATGGATACATCCTCCTGAACCAGAGCTCCCGCTCCTGTTCAGACGCAGCCGGGCGGTGAACCGCGGGACGGAGATGGATGCTGGTCGGCGCTAGCGAGGTGAACGCTACCACAAGGAACAGCACAGACGGAGAACCACTGGGGGGACCACTGCAGCCGCATTAACCCCACCTGGCGAGAGGGGTGAGACCTTATCAGACCCCCCACACATTGGGCACATTAACCCCCTCTGTCGGAGGGGTGAGACCCCCACACATTGGTAGCCTGGCTAACGCCAGACCTCACCTCAATGTAGTTTGAGATGAGGTCTGGGAACCACACGTTCATTTTCTCTTCTTGGAGGCGTGGTTTACGATTGCCCAGAGCCGTTATTGGGCGCTACGAATGTCTATCAAATGAGTCTGTACGTAGCTCATAGCCAATCAAAGCCTGTTGGTAGCAGGGCAAAGACATCCTTCTTGGTAATGAAAGAGTTTAACGCCGAAAGTTGCTCTTTTTTCAAAATAAACGTGCGTTCTAAAGTACTTAGAGCACTATCTAAGGCTGCATCGAAAGGTAACGCGTCTGCTGCCATTTTGGATCCGTAAACTACAAGCTTCGGTGCGTTGCATAGATGTCGTCATCGTCTTGCCGTCCCTCCTCTTCTGTGATTGGTTCTCAGGCGAATCCATGGAATCCAGGCTGCCTTGCAGTGCGAAATGAAATCACGCGCAAGGCAGCCTGGGTATACCCAGGCTAACACATTGGGCAGTCATGCAGGTGAATTCGGATTTAAACAATGTTCTTGTCAATCGAAAATGTTCCAATCAAACAATCAACAATCATTATTTCAATTAATAATCCCCCCCAATCAAAAATCGAACCAAACCTTATCTAACCATCAACACTATTGACGTTACAAGGTTCATCAGCTCCGAGCCCAAAGGTCACAGCTCGCCATCGCGGGGACAGTTGTTCCAAAGTGAACGATGTCATCGGGTTGACAGCTCACGATACTCTTCACTCGGGGGGGGGGGGGGGATGAAGCCGTCAGCGTGGAGGCTCACACAGCTCCCCACAGATGGCTCTCTGAGGAGCAGGTCATGCTATCCCTCAGGTGTTCTGTGAAACACACACCTGAGGGTGACGGGTTAGCACACCGCTAACTCCGATCCCTTTTGATTACCGTCGCCGGCCGGCAAATGTAATTAAGCTAATAGAGTTTGATTACGCTGAGTACGACTCGATGACTGCTTCATTCATTTCCCCTGCCGACGATGCAGCGCAATGCAGTGTTTGTGTGTGCGTGTGTGTGTGTGTGTGTGTGTGTGTGTGTGTGTGTGTGTGTGTGTGTGTGTGTGTGTGTGTGTGTGTGTGTGTGTGTGTGTTTGTATGTGTGTGTGTGTGTGTGTGTGTGTGTTTGTGTGTGGCTTGTGGATTGTGTGTCTGTTGTGCGTCCTTTGTGTTGCCGTGGTGAAGGCCCTTTGAGCCATGCTGTGTCGTTGGCTAACAGGCTCGTCAGTCGGCTAATTGCGTAGCGCTGCCTGGGTGCCGGACAGTTCATCCCGGGGATTATTAAGTATTCTGCTTGTGTTTGTCTGATTAAACTTTTAATTAGGATGCTGATGATGTCGTCGGTGCTCAGAGACCGATGATCATACGGTGAACTCATTTTGTTGTGTTGACAGATTTCTAAAATGTTTTATTCCCTTTTATGTGAAAATGTGCGCTTCAAATTATAGTCATTACAGCAATTTGTAGAGGTAATTTTGTGTACAGCATTTTTTTTAAATGTATTTATATGTTGTAAAATATACATGAATACTTAATGGAGCCGAACCAATTAGGGGTTGTTGACAAGTTCATGATGTCATTGTGCGTCGTTTCAAGACACGATTTGAACAATGTTGCGGGGATTCACGCCGGCCTTTGGAAAACATGCACAAACAACCGGATCTTTAGATGACATCATTATCCTCTCCTTCCCTGTCCGTCCATCACCACTGCAAACGAACACCATCCGTCGCTGAACAATGCCTGAACAATAAACCCGTCGCATTTATCCGTCGCTCAGGAGTTCATCGGGAGAGGGAGGATTTAAGGCATTCTGAGGACAGCTGGGGCTGCGGTTTGTCCAAGGTGTTTAACGGTCTTCTGTACAAGTGGCCCCTCTTCATTTTCATTTGTCACATTCCTTCTGAATGGAAGAACACCAGAGGGTACAAAGCAGGTGTCTGACCTTGCCAGCTGGACTCTGTCTGATAAGAGACACTTCTCCTGCATGGTTCATTTTGTGACGTTATGCAAATATACACAAAAGAAAGTTTGCGTGTGTGTGTGTGTGTGATTTTGTGTGTGTTGGTGTGTGTGTGTGGTTGCGTGTGTGGGTGTTTTTATGTGTGTTGGGGCGTATGTGCGTGTGTTGTGTGCGTTGGTGTGTGTGTGTCTGTGGATGCATGTGTGTGTGTTTGTGAGTGTTTTTGGGTGTGTGTGGGTGTGTATGGTTGTGGGTGTGGGTGTGTGTGTGTGTGTGTGTGTGTGTGTGTGTGTGTGTGTGTGTGTGTGTGTGTGTGTGTGAGGGGTGCAGATGTAAAGGCTGCTACAGCTGGATAATAAATAATACCACAAACTTTATTTTGAAACTCCCACTGTTGTAGTCGAAGTATCTTGTGTTATATTTCAGATTCATAGAGTGCAGAGATCAGCCTTGTCAATCGTCCTCGTCATCTTGGTGCACTGGACGGAGCAAAAGTTACGTGATGTCGATGAATAAGTTATAATCTGTTTTTATTCTGCAAGATCAGCTTCGTCGGCCTGTCCTGTGAAGCAGCTCTCCAGCAACACGCACACAAGCGCACATGCACACACACAAACAAACGCACACACACACATGCACACACACACACACACACACACACACACACACACACACACACTCACACAAACACACATACTCCCCCACACATATGCATTAATTTGGACTGATGCTTAGGCCCCGTTTACACGAGGACGCTCGCGGGTGAAAACGACAAAATATTTTATCGGAAGTGCCTTTCGTTTAGACGGTGACGGAGTTTTTGGGGCATGAAAACGCATAAATCTGAAACCACCCTCCAGAGTGGAAAAGTTGAAAACGCTCCGCCGTAGCGTTTCCGTCTAAACTGCCAAGACGCAAAACACTGCTCAGATCTGCTCACGTCGCGTACGCGTTTACGTCACATACATGTGCCAGTACAAGGAAATAAACAAACATGTCAGATTATTTCCATGCGTCGGACCTTCAAGCTGCTCTGGCAGCTCTAACAAGCATACAGGAGTATTTCCACGAAATGTACAGGATATTTACAGATAGTATTACTGAACATAGAAGGATCTTTTTGGTTTTTGCGGCACGGATAAGAGAAGGAAGATTCTACGCATGCGCTCAGACATGGCGGTGTTGTGTGATAGTCTATCACAGCACCACCTAGCAGCCTGGCATGCATACCCAATCGAATTCCACACACTTTTGCGTCACCGTATGCACGCAGATTTCCTCCCGAAAACGCTTGTCTAAACGCGGAATAAAAAGTGAAGACGCATCGCCACTTTTGCGTCTTCTGTTCAGACCGTCATCGTGTAAACGTAGCTCTCTCACACACACAAACACACACACACACACACACACACACACACACACACACACACACAATCTCCCACATGTGAATTAGTAAAAGCTGATGGTCAGTCCAACAGAAACACACACACACGCGCACACACACACACACACACACACACCCCCACCCACCCCCACCCACCCACCCACACACACACACACACACACACACACACACACACACACACACACACACACACACACACACACACACACACACACACACACACACACACATGCAGATACACACACACACAGACACAAATAGCCTTGACAAAGGCTTTGCCAGAGCAAATGTGCTTATTGAGAATAGTTCTAAAAAGACTGTCTTTACAAAGAGCCCCTTGACCCTGGGCATGGAGGCTGGTCGCTGTAGGAGAGGAGAGAGGAGAGAGGAGAGGAGAAAGGAGATGAGGGAGTGAGTAGAGAGGAGAGGGATAGGAGAGAGGAAAGAGGAGAGGAGAGAGGAGACAAGAGAGAGACGGGAAAGTAGTGGAGAGGAGAAAGGACAGAGGAGAGGAAAGGGATAGCAGAGAGGACAGATGAGAGGAGAGAGGAGAGAGGAGAGGAGAAAGTAGTGGAGAGGAGAAAGGACAGAGGAGAGGATAAAGGACAGAGGAGAGGAGAGGAATAGGAGAGAGGACAGAGGAGAGGAGAGGGCGGTGGTGGTTGGAGGGACGGAGGATTCAGCGCTTGGCAGATTGTTACTCAGTGAAGAACAAACCAACGACAGGAGTGGATAGCCAGCAAAAAAACATTCACCAATATTATTGTGTGTGTGTGTGTGTGTGTGTGTGTGTGTGTGTGTGTGTGTGTGTGTGTGTGTGTGTGTGTGTGTGTGTGTGTGTGTGTGTGTGTGTGTGTGTGGTGCTCAAAGGAAAATAAAAACATGATCAAAGTGTGTTTGGAGGGGTATTAGGCACTCTTGTTTGGGAAATGAACCAAAGTTATGAGCTTGCAGTAAACCGGAAAAAGATTTGGAATAGAAGCTAGGAGATGAAGCGGGAGGCGTTCCAACTATTGGGAACATGTTGCAAGTTGCTGATTTGGGGACAATAAAAACATGAATGCGTCCCATTGGGCTGCACTAAAGGAGAAGTAGTAAATCCACTGGGGTATCCTAACGCGAGCATTTCTCTCGCTCTCTCATATTTCAGGGAAGCGCTGAAGCCTCCTCGATGTTCCTTGGCTCGTAAAGTTCCGCTATCTTTTTTTTAATTCTTCTACCGCTGTTGGTTTTTGGAGGGAGAGAGTCAGGGAGAGAAGTGAAGTTGTAGGAGTTTTAGCTCTTTTTTATTATTCAATCTCGCAGCAACAGTTCCCACAAATGTCCTTCATCTGAGAGATCTGGACAAGGAAGACAGACTGCGAAATGAGTTCAGTAAAAAGTCAAATCTTCAGGCACGTATCCTGTATTATTGATGCAGATTCACACATTCACATTCATGTCAGATAAGTGCTTGCCTGTTCCCCGGAATTAAATATTCACGATGTGTGCATACTGAACACGGTGTGGTGTCAGGAGGGCTCAGCGGCAGCAGGTCCTTTGTGTTGCAGTCTGTGTTCTCTCCACCAGGGGGAGCCCTGCTCAGTGGCTGGGAGCGCAACGCACAGCGCCCCAATATTAAACCACAGCCCTACTACCTATCCGCTGTTCACGGAAAAACACATGAAGTTCATATCCCCTAGGTATTAGGATATGAATTCAAGTTTTGGGATGAATTAATGAACCAATGTTGTTGAATATATTTAGAAATACATAGGCTGTGAGAAGCTTTTAATAAATAAAAACTTTTAAATAAATATTTAAAATGCATTTGGGAGTGTGTTGAGCCGTGGCTGAGGTTTATTGCTCACTGCTATAGTGGGTTTTGTATGAATAAGCACGTTTTTGAATAAACAATTTGAGTGAAGTCAGTGGAAACACGTAGGCACCTCACTCGGATGCATTTATCTGCCAGTAAGACCATCAGGCAGAGAAAGCCTTGACAGATTCATGTCGTTGTGATTTTGGTATTTTACGACCTATAAACAATGTTTTTCTGTTAAAGGGCCAGGCGTCATTAAAACGTCAACTCAGTGACTATGTTAAGTAGAATAAACAAATGTTATAATAACAAACTGGTAAAAAATAAGTGCCTTATTGCTTGTCCCGGGTAAAAATGTGCCCGCCGTTTTATACGTCATCACTCGATTGATGGATGTTGATTTTCAGCCCTGTAGCCAGGGGTCAACAGGTTACTGCCCAGATGGCCTCTACCTGGATCACTGATACTAATGGGGACCAGCTCCAGAACGGAACAGAAAATCCATGTCCGTTAAAAGCACAAAATCGTCTTGAGAGTGCAGTTTTTATTTTTACTTTTTTTTTATTTATTATTGCCGTAATAGCAACAAAATGCTCTCCCAGCGGGAAGGATAATTGTAATCTGTAATTACATTTCTCAATGGACAAGAACGTTCCTCCTCAACAATAGAGGACAATAATAGTCTGAACCAATTCTTCCCATTTTATTGTCAAAATCTGTTTATTTTGTGGATTTGCATTAGTGTTTTGACATTGCCTTTGTGTTTTGACATTGCCTTTGTGTTTTGACATTGCCTTTGTGTTTTGACATTTGCCTGTGGATTTTGTGTTTTTTTTCGAATTTGCAAAGCGTTTTTGATCTGTAGTGTTCAACACGTCTCAGTAATAATCCAATC
Organism: Gadus macrocephalus; assembly: GCF_031168955.1. Lineage (NCBI taxonomy): Eukaryota > Metazoa > Chordata > Actinopteri > Gadiformes > Gadidae > Gadus > Gadus macrocephalus. Next base: position 19,426,995 of record NC_082404.1, read on the forward strand.
CAACTGTCCTCTTTTTTGTGATGTTGAATCCTGTTATGCTATCGGACAAACAACAGTATAGCCTCATGGTATAGTGCAGCCTCTTTATACATTCATTAGCTAGGTCAGTGTGCGTGTGTTGGACCTGCAATTGGCAGTTAGGTCCGAGCGAAGAAACAGGAACACATTTCGAAAAAACACATTTCAAAACACAGAGTTTTGAAAATAGACCCATCTGTTTGGAAATATCCCAAACAGATGCATGAACCCCCGCAAAAAATAGTTAACCATCGCCAATTAAAAAAAACCTAAACCCACATTTATTTCCTTCTGTCTATGGTCTACCTCAGCAAGCCTGAGCAGTTAATTATGTATAGCAAGAATACCGCCATAACAGCACATTTACATTGAAACAAGGATGACTCTGACTGACAGGCAGAGAGTCAGGGAAGGGGTCATGTCCATTTAGCATAGAGGTACCACATCAGCACAACGTTAAAGGCTATCTCTAACCAGCGGCTGGAATGGCTCGTAACTGTCATCGTGAGCCATTTCAGAATCAAACCACTAGTGAGGTCACCAATGTGGGCGGTGCCATGCAGGTGTGCAGGGATGGTTTACTCTGGAATTGGGAAATGAGGTTAGTGGTGATTGGATGAATGATGACAGGTGAGTGGTGAATGCTGGCCGTAGATGGAGCCTCAGTCTAAGCCAATGGCAGAAGAGGGGCAGCTTGGAAACAGCCAGCCAATGGCTGCCCTCCCTCAGGGCCTCAACACCCACGCCCCCCCCCCCCCCCCCCCCCCCCCCCCCCCCACCCCAATGGAAGCTCATTTATAACTGATGGAACACCAACGCACCATGCTGTCACCAGGTTCACACACACACACACACACACAGACTCTTATGCATCAGCTGAACTCCCGACTGCCAGCTGCAGGTTAATGGACTCAGCATACGGTGATGATGTTGCGTGACCTGTATACCTCTCTATCCTCGGCCACTTACCGAGCAACGTGGACCTAAAAGAAGCCGTAACACTTGAGAAAAAACACTTTAAATAGCTTTTGAAGTAACGAGTGCATTTGCCCGTTGCCTAAGGATGTAGGCTTGCCTGCTGAAACACTCAATATGCAAATCAGCCCGAGCGAGCGAGTCCAATTGAAAAAGATTTCCAATGTGTATTAGTGGCAGCGGACGCAAAGGGGAATTCCGAACAGGGGGACGACTTATCGCGGCTGTTTGCTGTTGTTCCAGTTCTTGGTAATGCATCAACTTGAAATGCTAAATGCATTATGACATCGATGTATGATTCAGTTATGTGCGACGGCTTCCGTAACCGCGGTGATGCCTCGCGTGACTGGGGCAGCAGCAGATGTAAAACACGTTTGCATTGGAGCGCGGCCGCACGGGGCCCGCCATACATTAGTCATATGCATCACCATCGCTCTCGCTATCGGAGTCGGCAGCGAATCATAACACGTGTCGTAGGCCTACATTGTCACCACGCGGGCAGGTGCGCTTGTTCATACGGTTCATACTCACGGCTCTTTCATGCGCCAACATAAACACGTAGGACTACTCTTGTACAAATACACAGGTACATTTGAGGCTGGATGTGGGGGTGTAGTGAGCTCCCTCCATTGTCTCAGGGCTGTCCCGTTCCAGTCTTGGAGAAAGAATAATCGCAGTACAGTTTGTTCAGCGCAAACACTCTGCTCCCGAGCTGCGATCCAGCTTCTCCAAGACCATTAGATGCGCTATGACATCCACACTTGTTTGGCTTTATCTCTTTTAAAACCACTGTAGGAAATATAATATTGGTGATGTCACTCGTTATGTTGTTAAATATTAGCAATAAGAGGTTGCACGGTTAGAGGGTCGGATGGGTTCCATTGTTAATGATGATCGATGAATATTATAATGTTTAAGTTATTGTCTGCCACAAAGGCAAGTTTTGTTAATGAACAGCGAGTGGACCGATCGCTGCCCAGCACGCTGTCTCAGAACCACTTCCACCTAGATCGGAAAGCCCATTAAATAGGCATTTTTTATATAAGATAGTCTATTAGGAATTGAGTTTTGGTATATTATATTACATTAGATTTCATTATATTGCATTTTATATGTTATATTGTATTTTAATATACATATTCTATTTAGTTATATTATATTGTATCAAAGATTTGCGTTTAAAATAATCTGAGCCGTGTCACGGTTGCTATGCACTATGCATCGTGGTGAAGGTTGCCAAGCCAAGCTGCAGTCAGTGTAATGTGATTTGTGTAGTTCACATCATCACACAAACTGAGGCCACGCAAGGGGTCAACTTCTGCTTCCTCTCACAGAGGCTCCAGGGCAGTTGCGGGTCCAGCCTGCTCTTAGCCCCTTGGTCCTTACTGTGACTCCCGCTTTCACAACACTCACGTGCTCCCATCAGACCGGAACTCATGGCCTGGACTCCGGAGTTATGCCCATTCCCGTTCCGGCTCCAACATGAAGCTATGATTCACCGACATATCCACCGACAGAAGCATCTGTAAACGTCTGTAAGTCTTTACTGATGTCATTGTTGGAAGGCTAATTCCTTATCCATTTCATGATGGCTGATTTTTTTTTTTTTATTGCTATTCTTAAGCACTAAATGATTGAATGTTTGAGACAATCCTTAATAACTTTTACTATTGCAAAACCAACCCTAGACTGCAGAAAGATAGTTGTGTGTGATATTCCATTATTAATGCAAATTACACTGCATTTAAATAAGATACTTTAACTCTGGATACTATTTCATCTGTATTTGTGGTTGAGTATTCTCCCATACCAAAACAAACTCTAACTTCCATTACTCTCAAGAACTACCAGCAAGGAAAAGGAAAAACAGCAGTATCGCTAGCAATACATATCTCCTATCTATGAGACGGCAACAATAACAAGCCCATATCTGTGCAGATCGTATTCCCTTGACATGGCTTTGCAATGTAAATGTAATCCGTGCATAATGATATACCTTATCTGATAATCTGCTAGATAAAGAGCGAGTCCACTCTCAATCTGCCCCTTTTCTCTTCTTTCTTTTGACGAATCACCCATAATCCCCACCATAAACAAGGAGGTCTGGAATCACTTTCTTCACTCAATCTTGACAAGCTAGGGCCCTATAGAACATAAAGAAGCTTTACCAAAGAAGAGTTAGCTTTGACCAAAGAAGGTAAAGACTTTGTACTCGTTCGGTTCATTGTTCTTTCTTTCTGCAATGGGTCATAAGACCGTGTTTTGTCAATAACACATTTTAAGATAAAGTTGGAATTCCATCCTACCTTGATCACAGATTTGCATCCTATCTACTTATTCATAATTATTCACAGACAACCCCAAACACGGCATACACACCGAGCCACATTTAGCCCCGGCGTTGATAACGAAACAGACGACGAACAACAACGGATATCCCGCAGCAACTCTCACCACCACGCCTTATAATGTATTCCACTTAAAAAGGGCCATCAGTCTGCCGCAATTATCAAGACCCATGATGATGAGCCTAACCTCATCACAGTGCTCTGCAGGATATATCCTGGGTATCTGTCATGCAGTGGGCCTAATGTGATGCATCAGGACATATCTCCTTTCAGATGACCACACAGGCTCCCCTCCTCACTCGGGGAGAACATGAGGGAGTGCTCTACCGTCACGGGAGACCTTCGTGTCTCCATAGATACATTTGGAGACAGATAGAGCGCTCGCTGAACACAATTGGCAGTCCCAGTTGCATTGGGCGGGGGAAGAGAACATTGGACTTTGGAAACTCTCGAGGCTCTCAATAATACTCTCACCATCTGCCAAGTAAGTGCTTCTTCTATCGACGTCTGTATCAATTTGATATTTATCGACTTGTATTCCCAGTTGGAAGAGTGTACTCTTGTTTATTTGATCAATTTGCGTCTATTATATCTTTATCAACTTGATTTAATAGTTTAGTTTGTAACTAAGAAATGTTATTTAAATGTTGCTTTTCTTCCACTGGTTTATTCCTCCATCTTGAGGATGAATATTGTTTTGTATATTTAATGCCATTTGACTTAAATAGGTGTAGTAAAATCAAAAGTATCAGAGCCACTGTGGTGTTCAGTTCAGACCTTCAGCAAGTCATCCATCTTATCTACTGATGGATCGTACACCCTAGTGCTGCTTTGTTTGATTTACATTTCTGCAATGAATACAAGACCAATGTTTATTCTGCTTGTTCTGCTCTTGCCTGACCCTTCGGAATCGCTCTCTGCCGTACTAAAACAACATTGCCTACTACCGCTGTTACCTATTGAACGCATTCAATCAGGATTGTTTGCTAATAATGCATTTCACTTTAAGCAGACGGCAGCCAACACAGGCCATGGTGGAGTTTTACATAATGTATGGAGCGGCCGTCTGTCTAACTATGACATTGTTTAGTGAGGTTGTGGGCGGACGACAACGCACCTGTCGGTGTATTGAATATCATTGTCTTTCTGTGGATCATATTTTTTAATAAATGCAAGAGCAGTATGGTTCCTGTCCACAGCGCCTCTTCAAACAGGCTATAGGAAGACATTCATCAGTGGAACGTATAGCGCCTGATAATCTTTCTTGGAAAAAGCAGGAAGGAAAATAGGAACACCCAGATTTTAATCAGCTTAGGGCACAAGTCAACAACCTACGTTTTTACGACACTGTTCTGCAGAGGTTTATGCCTGTGACTTTATTAATATCCCTCTTAGAAATAGAGACTTCAGCCTTTGACTAAACCTGTGCTGGTATTATAATGGTAGACTGCAATGCAGAGATCTACGGGGGTATTTCTTGTACGTTCACAAAGAACATTTGATTCTGTTCCCTGCACTTCCCGCCACTGAAATCATTGAAATCAAATCGATAAATGTTGGTTTCCTTTAACGAGGTATGTGTTGTGGAGGACATGAATTATTAAATCACATATTTCCCAGCTTTTCACTCACCACATAGGAAGTCTGAGATAACATGAGTATGTCAGGTTTTGCCAGGAAACATCTTTTAGATATTTGATGTTAACGATCCGTCTGAAAATGCACTGCTTCCCAAGAGTTAAGACAATTGAATGGGATTCAATTATGTCATATGCATGAAACAACGTAGCCATAATTTACCATCATCACTCCATGCACATTAGTCCGCTAAGTCAATAAACAAAAACACACTGGGAGTTCATTTATTATTATACACCGACCCAATGTAAATTGAGAAGAAGAGAGAGAGAGAGAGAGAGAGAGACAGAGACAGACAGAGAGAGAGAGAGAGACAGAAAGGGAGGGTGAGAGAGAGAGTGATAGAGAGAGAGAGGGAGAGGGAGAAAGGGAGGGTGAGAGAGAGAAAGAGAGAGATGAGGGATAGAGACATAGAGAGTAAATTTAATTGATCGCTCTGGTGGACCATACATTGCGGTTTGGTTGATTATTGATTGGCTAAGGCCCCGTCCACACGAAGCCGATTTCATGGCGAAACCGCAAAGGTCTTGTACGGTTCGGCCTTCCGTCCACACGAAGCCGGCGAATCCGCTGACCGAAACCGCAAACTTCTGAAACCACCCTCGGAGGTGGTTTCAAATCTACCCGGTTTCGTTTTGGATTCGTGTGGACGCCTGAAACCGACTGAAACCGTAAACCATGACGTCATCGCCCCACCCCTCGACCCTCTAGCCAATGACTGTTAAGCCCGCGGAGTCTCAGAACTCACAACAACAAGGATTTCTGTAGCAGAAGCAGCGCTCCTTATAGGCCTGGAAAGTGTACTACAGCGTTTCTACAGATCTACCCGGTTTCGCTTGGCTTCGTCTTTACGGAGATACTGCGAAACCGGATAGATCGAAACCGTAACGGCTTCGCCTGTTTCGGCTTCGTGTGGACGGGGCCTAAGTGTCACTCTTCTCCAAGATCAATGCACCAATGAAGACAAATTAATTTGCATCAGCACTGCCACTTTGATCAACATTGTCTCTACTTGGTCACCCTTTACTACTGTGTGAGCCTGCTGCTGGCTATTCTCAGAGGTACAAATAAATACATATACGAACAAACAATCAAATACAACGAAAGTGTGGCGCCCCTGTGTTTACGGCCTGGAGAGAGCCGCCCGTCCCCAGGCCGACAGCGGGACGTCTCTTGGCGGTTAAAACTTCCACCACCATGGGGTCAAAGGTGCCGTCTGACCAGTGCTCCCTGGAGTAAAGCGATTTCGGTGGACGTCGTTTGCCCAGGCGCCATCAACCGATACAATTACACAGCCTCTTCCAATTCAATCCAGCCGGGTTATTTCCTAAGACATCAGGGAGCGACAACCTCCACCACCACCACCACCACCACCACCACCACCACCACCACCACCACCCACTCCCCTACCCTCCAGCTGTGAAGAACTTAATTGCTTTCCTCAGACCCCCCCCCCCCCACACTCCCATCCCCCTAGGTTTCCAAACACACACACAGTGGACTTGAATGCCCTCTCCGGTGAAGTGGAAAGTCATCTGTGTGTGTGTGTGTGTGTGTGTGTGTGTGTGTATGTGTGTGTGTGTGTGTGTGTGTGTGTGTGTGTGTGTGTGTGTGTGTGTGTGTGTGTGTGTGTGTGTGTGTGTGTGTGTGTGTGTGTGTGTGTGTACCCTACGTTTCCTTTCCTTCACATCCAGAACCAGCCTTCGGGGCCCTGGTCACATGACCTGTCACATGACTATGTGCAGCGCCAACGGAGGCATATGTGTCTGTGATTGTGTTAATTGCGTTAACTATGCATCTGTTCACAGCTTGTGTGTGTCGGTGTGTCTGTGAGTGTTTGCCCGGATGAACAATGTGTGTGGACACAAAACACGCTAACTGTTGATTGTGGTTCCCACGGCGCCATCTGAACTCTGCCCGTGCTTTTTGGCCGGGGAGCGCTTGCTGTAGTTGCTGCTCCAATGTTGTTTGTGCTTTCACTGTGATGATTCTCCATCTCGACTGGAAAAACACATATTCAGTCAAATTAGTAAATATAGTTGTGAAATATGTGTTGTCGCTCAGAGATGTGTGTGTGTGTGCGTTTTTGTATGAGGCTGAGTATCGGTGTGTGTAGGTGTGTGTGTGTGTGTGTATACATGCGTGTGTGTATGAGGCTGAATTTCTGTGTGTGTTTGTATGTGTGTTTGTGTGTATGTGTGCGTGGGGGTCTGTGTGCTTTGTGTCTATTCATCGGTGTGTATATATGTGTATATGCAGGTGTATGCGGCTCTGTGTGTGTGCGTGCGTGTGTGTGTGTGTGCATGTGGGCCTCCGTTCTCCCTGCTCGGTGAGATGTGTCCGCCCTGTCCTTCCCATAAAGCCCCTCCTTCCCCCGGCAGGCTCGCTCCCGCCCTCGGACCGCTGATGAATCAAACCAGGGAGGTCCTCTCGCAGAACAGCTGCTACACGTATGTGATGGAGGACGAGGAGACGGCCAGGGCCGGCGTCAACGTCTTCGAGGTGATGCCCTCTTTACTGCTCCTCTGTTGATACAGCTATCACATAGCACAGCGCGGATGGCTCAATCTACTGCTAGAAAACCACCATACTACTACTACTGCTACTGAGAATACGACTACACCAAACTACTACAAACTACTATCACTACTATTACTACTACTACAGCAATCACTACTATTCCTGCTCCTCCTTCTACCACTGCTACTACCACTTCTATTATCACTATAATCCCCCCCCCCCCCCCCCCCCCACAGCTCTCGGAGAGGGGCGAGCTGGCGGCGCTGGAGCGGCTGGTCCAGAGGAGCCCCGCCCTGCTGGAGGAGAGGGACGAGGGCGGAGCCGGCCTGCTCCATCACGCGGCGGGGGGGGGACACGTCTCCCTCATCCAGTTCATCACCTCCCTGCTGCCCCCCGAGGGTGAGCCCCCCCCCCCCCCCCCCCCCCCCCCCCACCCATCAGCTACTGTACACAAGCTGGGGGGAAACGAATGTATGGAGAGGACTGTGTGTGTGATGGGTGTGTGTGTGTGTGTGTGTGTGTGTGTGTGTGTGTGTGTGTGTGTGTGTGTGTGTGTGTGTGTGTGTGTGTGTGTGTGTGTGTGTGTGTGTGTGTGTGTGTGTGTTAGGTAAGAGTACTTCATTGATACCTGATATCCCAGAAGCAGAACTACACTGTAGAGGTTAGATGGTTAAAATGTAGAATAAAACACATAAACAATGAAAGGACCTATAATAGTAATGCACCTTACATATAAAGACATTTAGGATACGATATTTTTGTAGCTGATGCATATTTAATGTTTGCGTGTGTGCCAAGTCAGGTAAACTGTATTTGTTGAGCCCTAAATCCCGCTGACCGTCTCAAAGGGCTTCACAGGCCGCATGTTTACCGCACCTCTTACCCTCGCCCCCCAAAGAGCAAGAACCCCCCTCAAACAACAGGGAAGACCTCTTGAGAAGGAACACGCGTGTGTATGGGCGCATGCACCTGTACATGATGTGTGCATGTGTGTAGGCATGAGTGCACGTACGTGTACACGCATGTGTGTGCGAAAGCGTAGGGAATGTATTTATGTGCGTGTGCATGTACCTGCGACCCATGTATCCCCCCCCCCCCCCCCCCCCCCAGAGCTGAACGGCCGTGACGGGCAGGGCGGCACGGCGCTGCACTGGGCAGTGGGGAGGGACCAGGCCGCCAGCTGCAGAGCGCTGATGGACCTCCGGGCCGAGCCCAACATCCTCAACAACGCCCTCATGTCCCCGCTGCACCTGGCCATCAGCCTCACCCACACCCCGCTGGTGGAGGTGAGGAGGAGACCCATGGTTCACATCCACCTTATAGTCCGTTCACACATCCCCCCCCTCCAGAGTTGGGGGGGGGGGGGGGTGAGGGGTGGAGGTGGTGGGGGGGGGGGGGGGGCTGAGGGGTGGAGGTGGTGGGGGGCTGGAGGTGGTGAGGCGCCTCTCTTGTGCGCTCCAATCAGCCGGAGGTTGATGTGATTAGTGGCGCTCCGGATGAGGGGCTGTAGCGCGGGCGCCGGGCGACCCATCCCGCTGTAGCGCGGGCGCCCGGCGACCCATCCCACTGTAGCGCGGGCGCCCGGCGACCCATCCCGCTGTAGCGCGGGCGCCGGGCGACCCATCCCACTGTAGCGCGGGCGCCGGGCGACCCATCCCGCTGTAGCGCGGGCGCCGGGCGACCCATCCCGCTGTAGCACGGGCGCCGGGCGACCCATCCCGCTGTAGCACGGGCGCCCGGCGACCCATCCCGCTGTAGCGCGGGCGCCGGGCGACCCATCCCGCGCGCTGAAGTCAAACAGACTCATTATCATAATCACACTTAATTAGGAGTGTTTTGGGTTTTTCTTTTGGAACCAGCTCTTTGCATAATCCTTTCACGGATGCAGGCTTAAATCTGCCCGTTTTCTTGGATTCGATTACGACTTTGAATGCACGTTATTAAATCCCGCCCACAGCGACATAAATCACAGGCAGGCTCGGTAAGGCCGGACGGCGGGTTTAAATTAGCTGGACAGCTCGGGCTAAACTGGTCCAGACCGGATATTGAGTATGTGCGTGCGTGTGCATGTGCACGTGCGTGCGTGCATGTCTGTTCGTGTGTGTGCGTGCGTTCGTTTGTGTGTGTGTCCATCCTGGGGTCCGCTGCATCATCATTTGCATCGTCATGCAGACCCCCTTAAAGGCAGTCGACCCGCGTCGGACTCCAAAAGCACCCTCGCCACGGCGACGCGGACGGAAACAATACCTTCCACGAATGATGTGTTGCGTAGATGTGTGAAGGTTGCTGCTGTTATTGTCCCGCGGTACAGTAGCCAAGGGCTCGCAGCTCTCTAACGGAGCCCATTACACCGCCACTGACAGGCGGCTATTGCTGCCATAACTCCCCCTTTACAGCGCGACTCACATCGGCTCCCAGTCCTGAGACTCAACAGAGGGAAACACCCAGAGACACAAATCCTCATCATCCCGAGGTCAAGTGAAGACGTCTCTTCTCTTAATGAACCCACAATGCACACCGGTCCTTTTTTCACATTTTATTGCTATTTGAAATGATACCACGCTTTTTTCATTTTTTTTTGTCATTTCCGAAAGAAAAATAAATGTCCACCAAACGAATGTGACGCTAGGATTGTCTCGGTTTGAATTGATGCCCAGAATGTGTTTGAGAGTCGTTGTTAAAAAACAGGGGGCTGTTGAAGTTATGATGTTGACATTGCGGTCCTTCCTTTACCTTCACACTGGCACTACATTAACTTGTCACCTGGAGTGGTTTCAGTGTCCCCTAAGTTTACCTTGAAGAAAGAACCTACCTGGGTCAACGTTTGAATTTGAAGGTCCCCAAAAGGCTTCCATGTTGACACACACACACACACACACACACACGCACACGCACACGCGCACACACACACACACACACACACACACACACACACACACACACACACACACACATCTCTGGTGGCAGGTTCAAAGAGAAGGATGGGGTCCAGAATGAGGGAAGAGGTCATATATTTCCGTGGAGTCTATTAATCACCTGTCCGCCCCTCTCCCCACCTCCGCCCCCACCCCCTCGCCTCCACCGCCACCCGTCCCCAGCTGCTGGTGTCGTACATTAACACGGACTGCAACCTGAAGGGAGACCTCGGGAACACGCCCGTGATGCTGGCCTGCTCCATCAACAACTGGGAGGCCCTCAGTCTACTGGTGGGCACACACACACACACACACACACACACACACACACACACACACACACACACACACACACACACACACACACACACACACACACACACACACAGCCATGAAGGCCCTCAGTATACTGGTGGGTCCACACACACACACACACACACACACACACACACACACACACACACACACACACACACACACACACACACAGCCTTGAAGGCCCTCAGTATACTGGTGGGTCCACACACACACACACACACACACACACACACACACACACACACACACACACACACACACACACACACACAGCCATGAAGGCCCTCAGTATACTGGTGAGTCCGACACACACACACACACACGGACGCATACGGATACACAAACACATACACACACACCCACAGAGGCAATCTTGCACACACACAGACACACAAACATATAAATACAAACACACACACATAGGCATGCATGCACAAGCACGAGTGCACATACATCATTGCTTGATCGAGCACTTTAGGTAGACATTAGTAAAGTAATTCCAATTCATTATTCGTATTACATATTGATCGGTTGGTTTCCAATACTATATGTTATGTCCTTGAGTCTGTTGAGGTCCTCACTTAATATGCACGCTGAAGGAGTGTTTGCTAACTTGCGCGTTTGAAGAATTATTTTAGCTGTTTTTAGATTTCCAAAAACAGGCCACATG
>NC_082404.1:19443396-19463751 GCF_031168955.1 Gadus macrocephalus
TAAATAGCATATGGATATCACGCATAAACAAACACACCACCCACCCACACACACACAAACCACACACACACACACAGACACACCACCCACACATCACACACACAAACCACACACACACACACAGACACACATCACACACAGACACACACAGAAATGCATCATATACAGAATCACAGACACACACACACACACACACACACACACACACACACACACACACACACACACACACACACACACACACACACACACACACACACACACACACCTCTAATAATAAAGCACCATGACAACTACATTGTCCCGCTGCCATCCCTCTCCCCATGCGGACATCACACTCCCTTCACTTATCTCTGCCCTGAGACTGGGTGAGTTCACTGCCGCCTAGCATCGGGGCTGTAACTCCTCAGTTCCTTCCTTCCTTCCTTCCTTCCTTCCTGTGACTGCAGGGCGGCGATGTGGAGCGCATGGACTGCAACGGAAACAGCCCCTTGCTGTTGGCCACCAGCTGTGGCTCCTGGAAGACGGTGGCCTTGTTGCTGGCTAAAGGTTGGGCTCTTTACAACACCCCCACACCCATGGGGCAATGGGAGCGGTTTGCATGTGCTGTACATCGGTGTGTTTGTGTGTCTGTTTGTGTGTTCGTATATATGTGTTTTTACATGAGACTTTTTTTTTTCAAGTCAATTGGATTTTATATAACAGTCACAGTCTCAAACTTCCCAGGCCTCATTATAGAACATCCCCCCCACCCTGAACCCACTAAAGGCCAAAAGAAAACCCACCGAATCCAAGACAGGAACACAGAGGAGGAATCCTCCCTCCAGGGATGGGGAGCACTGCAAATTGGTGTATATATATTGGTGTATATATATATTTATTTATTAAATTAATATTGTTGTTATTGATATAATTCTAAATCTATTGGAGAGAAAGACTCAGAAGGCATGTCTACACCATTGCAACAGGCCCTGCTTGTTGATATTACCACCACTGACGAAACGACATCCCGTATCACCAGCGAAATAACGATTCCCCATCTCTCTAGGCATACTGCAGATTACAGAATCATGAGTTCTGTGCAGACCATTCAGCCATGGAGTTTACCCTTTCCACCTCTTAATTCACTCGCTGAAGGCAATTCCATACGCGCTAGTTGTGCAAAACAAGACATTTATCTGTGCAGCCTGAGGAAAGGAGGTTTATCCAAGGATGGTGTGTTTGTGATTGTGTATATGATGCATGAAATATATATATATATATATATATATATATATTTCATTATTCTGAATATGCATTCATCTGCATTCGTCTTCTCCCTCTCCAACCCAGGGGCGAACATGGCCGTGCGCGACAGGTCTGGGTGTAACTTCCTCCACCTGGCCATCCTGCAGCGCAAGGGGCTGAAGAACCTGAGTGAGGACGTGCTGCAGGTATCCTAACTGAGACCAACTGGATCTCCGAGGTTTCATTTAAAAACAATCTCGTTCATCTTAGTACTGAAGAACATTTTCCCTGCGTGTGTTTTGCTTTTTAAGAAGTTTCAGATGATGAAGCATAAAATAACATCAGGCCAGCTTTTCCAACACTTCTATAAATCCTACCAGTGTCCCAGTGTGTGTGCTCATTGGAGATGGATTGAGGGAGAGCCCCTACAAACGCTATGGATGCATAGCGCAATGCATCTCCCTTTGTAATAACAGTGTGATAACATAGCTTCCTTCAAAATAAGAGCATGATAACAAATACCTTCTTCAGAATAAGAAGCTGATAACATGTCCTCTTTCAGAATAAGAGCATGATAATGTTCCTTCCTTCAGGAGAAGAGCGTCTGTTGGAACAACAGAGTGATACTGGGCCGTCCATCACAATAAGAGCATGATAATGTGTCGCCTTCAGAGTAAGGGCGTGAAGGCCCTGTTGAGCAGCGAGGACCACGACGGCTGCACGCCGCTGCACTACGCCTGCCGGCTGGGCGTCCACGACGCCGTCAAGAACATGCTGGGGCTCTCCGGGGAGCTCTGCCTGGCCCTGAAGTCCAAGGACAAGAAGTCTGCGCTGCACTTCGCCGCCCAGTGAGTGTTCACCGCAGTGCTCTCTGTGTAGGGTTCTGTCAGACGGTTACGTTGACCCTCTTCAGAGGCCTCACGGTAGGAGGGACACAGGTGTGGCTCATTAGCCCGGCTATTGCCAGACCGAGCTCCATCCTAGATTGATCTTGGTCTGGGGAGGCTGCTGTAATTTCTTTTCAGCACAAGAGGCGTGATCAAAGGGCCTAGTTCAACTCACTCTGTACGAAATTGTCTGCTTGCCGTCGCTTCCCTGTCGTCCTTGTGTTGAACCAGCCAATAGCGCGCCAGGGGGGGAAGCCAACTTGGTGATTGGCTCACGCAGAAATGTATTGGTCCTCTCCAAACCCTGGTGCGGGGCGGATTCCAATCGGCAGCAGAACGGGCGGGGCTCCCCAGTCTGGGGGCTCATAGCGTTGATCACAGGTCGGCTCCCTTTGAGGACCAGGGAACGGAGGCAGACTCATGGTCACTGGTCCACTGGTTTAGAAACGGCTCCATCAGAGGCTTGATTTAGACTTTATCTATAGAAACTTACAGTGAATATTTTTAGATTTATGTAATTAAAGATCAGGAGGGGGTTCGGCCTCTCGGGAAAGGACCCCTACAGGTCCGGCTTTGAACGTGTGTGGTTCAGAACCAGAACGGCTGGGAGTCGAACGCCCTTGAATGAGCCATTAAATGAAAAAAAGGCTAAATAAAGTCTGCCTTGTTGATTATATCTTATATCTTGCTGATTCATCTCGGATGATGTGAAAGTAGGCTAGTCGTTTGAGACTTTGGAGTCTTACATAGAGCCGCGTATCAAAACTTGAACTTTTTAAAACCTTTGATTTCAACTTACATTAGCCTCGCTTAAATATTCTCCTTGTCTCTCCTTTCTCTTAGCAGACCAAATAAATTCAGAGAAATATAGAACATCACTGGTTTGTTTGAGTCTTGCATGGTGGGTCGGAGACAAACTGAATTTTGTCTCCTCTGTTTGTCTGGCACATATTTCGGAATTGACAATAAAGCTGACTTTGACTTTGATCGGTCGTGTGAATAAGCAGGGGGAAAAAAAGAAAAAACTGGAACAAAAGTGATTGTGCAGGTTCAAACACAGCACTGTTGAAGGTGAGGGTATACTTTATACTTGTAATATGGCGACACTTTTATACACTACATAGCTACATGCAGTCACTGCTGGCTGAAAGGGAAGGGAAACTACATACATTTTTTTTCACAAAGTCCCTTTGGATCAAATTGTCTGAATGTGACTCTATATTAAATATAGCGACATTTTGTCGGAATACTTGGATTCTAAACATTCTATACTGCATTATAAAAAAACCCATGCATACATTTTTTGTACATAAAAAAGGGGTGAACCAAAGGAAATTGAGTCCAGTGTCTGGGCAAACTGGAACCCAGCTCAGTCTGGGCTAGCGTTAGCTTAAACTGACTTTAATTCCCTAAAAACTTTTCTTTATGGAACTTTTCTTCAGCTGCCACCCATTTGGCCTCGTCAATCATAAAGATAAGAAAGACCCCCACATCACAAGAGGTGTATGAAATGACTTCAGCATTCATATTTTTTTCCTTCATTCAGTGGGCCATTTTTGTCCATAAAAGCTTTTTCAGAAAATGAATTGCCATGACATGCGTCAATCGTTATCCTATCAATTCATCAACTCTGACAGAAGGGGATCACTGCAGTATAAATCATTAGGCGCGGCACATGTAATGGAATGTAGCAGATAGTGTAAAATGAATTGCCATTTAACGTTACAGTAATGGACGGCTCTATTATCACCACTCTAACAGAGATGGAGGGCAGATGAAGGCCATGCTATGATGAGATCAGGATTCAGATTTTCCACACGACAAAAACAATAGCCAACGACGGCTTTTCAATGCTCTTCATCCAACGCATCAGTTTAATTCTCATGTCACTCACTGAAAACAGACCTCCCTTAATGAGCTTCTTCAGAGTTTGATAAAGTAAACTTTAGAGGAATTGTCCAGACAGTCACAAAAGTCTGAAAACAAATTAACCACTAAGAGCGATAGATGGTGAGATAGAGATAGTGAGAGAGAGCAAGAGAGAGAGAGCAGGAGAGAGATCGAGACATTTAGGGAGAGATTGAGAGGGAACTATAGGGAACTGCCCTATCAATGTCAAGCATCCCATCAACACAAACAAATAAAGCCCCTCTCCATCTGCCTCCAACCTCACCTGTCGACCTCCTCCACCCCGGCAGAGCCTCCGTCCTCCGCCTCATCCATCACCCCCCTCCTTCTCTCCGTCAGGTACGGGCGGATCAATACCTGCCACCGCCTCCTGGAGACCATCACGGACTCCCGGCTGGTGAACGAGGGCGACGAGGCGGGGCTCACACCGCTGCACCTGGCCTCCAAGGAGGGCCACACCCAGGTGGTGGAGCTGCTCCTCCGCAAGGGGGCGCTGTTCCACAGGTAGGCCCCGATGCACCTCCGGGTACACCACCCGGGTACACCACCCGGGTACACCACCCGGGTACACCACCCGGGGACACCACCCGGGGACACCACCCGGGGACACCACCCGGGTACACCACCCGGATACACCACCCGGGTACACCACCCGGGTACACCACCCGGATACACCACCCGGATACACCACCCGGGGACACCACCCGGGGACACCACCCGGATACACAACCCAGATACTGCACCCAGACAAACCACCAAGATACACCACCCGGATACACAACCCAGCTACTGCACCCAGACACACCACCAAGATACACCACCCGGATACACAACCCAGCTACTGCACCCAGACACACCACCAAGATACACCACCCGGATACACAACCCAGCTACTGCACCCAGACACACCACCAAGATACACCACCCGGATACAGCACCCTGATGTTCGAGGCCACAACCTTTTTTTACTCCCAAAGTATCCAAATATTCAAGATATTCTCAAATAGTAATACCTTCATGGCTTTTCTTTTTTCATAAAGATGCAAGTGTTCACTGAAAACAGGGAATGCTGTACGAGTAACGATAGAGAAAAGTTTATTATTATCTTTTTTTGACATTGTTATGAAAAAGTACCTCAACCTCTTGGTCCTGAAGTCCTGGTATGAGCATGTTTGTAATCCCTGGCCTAATGCGTCTGAATGATGAGTGAGCTGCCTGCTCTGAATCTCTGGTCTGCAGCGACTACAGAGGATGGACCTGTGTTCACCACGCGGCCAGCGAAGGATACACGCAGACTCTGAGGATTCTACTGTCTGCCAGCACCAAGCTGCTGGACAAAACCGACGAGGACGGGGTAGGCTCTACGTGTATATATGAAGAACTCTTCAGTGTTCAACTTTGAATATGGTAGGCTACTAGGCTCTCTATAGATGGATGAACAACTCTTCAATGTTCAACTTTAAATAGCCATACCCCTATATAAGGTAGGTCTTAAGAAAGCATTCAACAGTGTGAATGTGAATCACGCCAAAGACAACAGCCTGTCATACATAGCCACAGCGATGAACAGAAGCAGACTCTGTTCTGACACGGCGACCTTCACGTTTATTGAACTTTTTAGTCTTTAAACCAAAATGGTTTTGTGATAAGTAGAGATACAGTTTGTGTAATTCATGAGTGAGTAGGGGTTAAACAACTTGTTCAAGGATGCCTTTTTAAGTCAAGTGAGTTCCATTTTATTTGTTTGGCCATTAATCTGAGTTAGAGTCTCAAAGTGCCTCACAGGCCATGTAATAGGAAAGAAAAATAAGTCCCTTAAGTATGAAGGAAGGAATCTTAGGAAGGACCACAGAATGGGAGATCCCTCTCTAGGGGTAGTTAGGAGTGCAATGGGTGCCATAAAAGACGTACATAGCAAACAGTTGAAGTAAATTAGAAATAGAAAATTGCCCACAGTTAGCTTGGGGCGCCCCGGAGTTCAGACCTGCTGGGATTACAACTCCTCAACCAATACCTGAATATCTCAGACATACGGCATATGCTGTTCCTGAACGTTTTTTTTTACATTTATATATATTAGGCCGGCAGAAATGAGCGTGAAAATAAAGCGTTTATGCAATCTTACTTTAATTCGATTAATAAAAATGGACACACTAACGCAATTACATTTGACAATTTAATTTTTAACTCCCAAATCTGTGTTGTTCCGTCAGTTTCATATTCAACCCACACTATTTTTGGCTTATCAAGTACATTTGGTATGAATGATAATGTGCCATTCATTGTGCTCAAACGTGATTAAAATGTTAATGGTTTGACAGCCCTAATATATATATATATCTATATATCTATATATATCTATCTATATCTCCATCTCCCTGCAGAACACAGCTCTGCACATCGGAGCCAGGGAGGGCCACGTGTCGGCTGTCCTGCTGCTGCTGTCGCGCGGCGCGGAGATCGTCCTGAGCAGGAACCAGACCTCCTTCCTGCACGAAGCGTTGCTGAACTGCCGGCAGGACGTGGTCAACGCCGTGATAGACAGCGACAGGTACCACCCCCCCGCCCCCAGAGTGCCCCCCAACCAGCCCCGCTGGGGGCTTTCCTCCCCAGTGAGATCAGCGCGGTACGGGGACACGCTCGGCCCCGGAGCCCCCACGCTTCAGAGATGGTGTCACGGTGTAACAATAGACGCTGTCTGACTTTATCGTCTTTTTGGTGCATTTTTTATTATGCCAATTGTAGCCTAACACTTAATACTACTTAATGGGTGATTCCTGCTAATCCCCTAAATAATCCAATTACTGAGATCAGGATGTTATGCAGGGGCGATTTAAGACCCCAATTACTGGGGCTGGAGAAAACATTTTAATTCGAAGAAGTTAAAATTGTCAATGAAAAATGTGACAAACCACTTTTATGTAGGCTTCATCCAAACTGACCTTATACCAGTAAATCCCATGAAAGGTCTAAACCCCCTTAAAAACCTAAAACCTAGAATCGCCTTTGTTCATATGACGCCAACCACCACGCAAACTACTTCCATCTTCCTCGTTGCCCCAGATGTACGGAAGCTTTGTGGCTGTTCAGCCCCGCCTCTTCCCAGCAATCCCCCGTCCTGGACATGATTGAGATTCTGCCTGAGAGTTACAAGGTGAGCTGGCTGCAGGATGGTCTGAAGGACCCATATGGATAGTCGTGGTATACAGGGACTATATGTTTAGGACACATATGTATAGTCGTGGTATACAGGGACTATATGTTTAGGACACATATGTATAGTCGTGGTATACAGGGACTATATGTTTAGGACACATATGTATAGTCGTGGTATACAGGGACTATATGTTTAGGACACATATGTATAGTCGTGGTATACAGGGACTATATGTTTAGGACACATATGTATAGTCTTCGTATACAGGGACTATGTGTATAAGACACGTATGTATAG
Organism: Gadus macrocephalus; assembly: GCF_031168955.1. Classification (NCBI taxonomy): domain Eukaryota; kingdom Metazoa; phylum Chordata; class Actinopteri; order Gadiformes; family Gadidae; genus Gadus; species Gadus macrocephalus. The sequence goes on from NC_082404.1 coordinate 19,450,873, forward strand.
TGTTCGTATACAGGGACTATGTGTATAAGACACGTATGTATAGTGTTCGTATACAGGGACTATGTGTATAAGACACGTATGTATAGTGTTCGTATACAGGGACTATGTGTATATGACAAATATTTCTAGTCATTTTATTAAGGGACTAACAGATTCTCTTTCTTTTCACTAGTACCTGTTGGATCGCTGCGTGAGGGAATCGGATGACGACCCAAACAGCCCGGAGTTCACTGTATTTGAATGAGATTCATAATTTATAGTTGTGATACACACAGAATTCACCGTAGTTCAATGAGCATCATATTTATATTTATGACACACACAGAATTCACTGTATTTCACTTAGCATCTTATTAATATTAATGATAAACACGTGTGTAATGTGGGATACCATTGTTATTCTGTTTTGGTGTATTAAGAAAATATACCAACAATTTGCATTGATTTGCCTGATATGAATACATTCTCTAGTATGGTATCACCGCTAATCCTTATCATTGCTATTTGTATCTTTTTACAGATTGAATACAATTTCCAGTGGCTCCAGGCGCCCATTTCCTTGAAGAAGATGGCCAAGATCACAGGACAGCCTGTCCCCAGAATCCAGCCGCTGGCCGCACTTAATGTAAAAATCCAGTCTTAGAATAACATTAAGATACTGTCTGCATGCCAGGGTATGAGCATAACACAAATGGCCTCCCTGTGAACAAGTGTTACAGCCGAGTGCACCAGATGAACAGGATGAACTTCTTTTTCCTTCTACCGATCTCTCCTTAGACTATGGTGAAATACAACCGCATCGAGCTCCTCTCTCACCCTGTCTGTCAGAAGTACCTCGAAATGAAGTGGTCTGTATCAGATACCATCGAATCCCTAAATCATTATCACATCAAGGTTGATGTTTTTAGTGCCTCCTTTATTGCCATCAATGTTCGGTCGGACTGGCCGGTGTCTTGGCTGAATGTCGTTCACCAACGTCGGTGCCAGTAAAGTACCAACCTCTCAGTGAACCCCGCCCCTGACCACAGCTCCCCCTTGTGCGTAGGGTGGCCTACGGAAGCCTGGCCCATGTGCTGAACATGGTTCTGTACCTGATGGGTCAGCTCCCTCTCACCTACCTCACCCTGGCGCTGAGGCCATCCGTCAACACCACCTTACCGGGCCAGCTGGATGTGGAGATGGTGCCCGTCTCTTTCTCCGAGGTATTGGTTAGAAGGGACCAACGGGCTCCAGGAGATGAGCAGACTGAGAGAGAGATGAACGGGTGGATCAAATATTGAAGTAGTGGCCCAGACGATGCCCCAATGTTTATATCATCAATATTTAGCCATAATTGATTGAAATGAAATCGCCACAGTAACTAAACTGCAGGCAAAGCAATCACACTCCATTCCATCGATAAGATAAGATATGGATAAGCCATCAAGAGTAATGGACGCAGGTAAGTGCTTCGCCACGGTGTGCAAACTCCCGCACTTCGTCAAGCGCTAACCTATCCCGCCCCCCGCTTCGTCCCTGCAGCAAAGCTTCTCCCTGTCGCTGTGCATGGTGATGGTGATGGTCATGAACTTCTACGCCATAGGGAAGGAGGTGCTTCAGATATTCCAACAGGTACAGTTATGCAGCAGACGTCGTTTCACAGTAGGGTGAAGTACACCCATGAATCTTTAATCCCCCCGGCCGTCGCCGGGTACGGGGGCTATGGGCCGGCCGACCCGGGGGCCGTCACGCTGAGGGATGGCGAGCGAGCCCCCCGCTGATTGGCCCATCAGTAACTCGGGAGTCAAACGAATCAGATTCAAGATTTAACGTCAGCCCAGACCCCGCGATAGAGCTTTCCTTTGTTCAGTTTGGGAGTACCAGACTTAAATCCCAGTGGATCAATGGTATGTGCCCATGATGAGTCTGATGATAATATGATCATTGCATGTTAATTCAATGATAATGAGATCATAAAAATGGCTAAAAGCGTCATTTTATAGTAGCACGCTTTTATTTTGGTATTAGTATATGCTACACGTGAACCTCCTAATATGGCGCAATTTGATTGGTTTGCTATCTCTGGATTTTGGGCAATATCCCGTGATTGATAGCTATTCGCTGTTAATAGCTATTCCCCACTATTCACTTCGCCTTCGGCGACGTGTGAAAGCCAATGACATTTTAACAGTGGCGTTCGTGCATCGTTCACAATGCGTTATACGTTTAAGTCGCTTTACAGATTTGTTTAGCTATTGATGTCTGTAAGCAAACCAAGCAAAGACAATAAAAATATGTCAGCCCTGTTCCATTGTGTTTCATTCCTTTCAAATAAACTGTTGTTTCTTTCCCACCTGCAAGCGCTGGAATTACTTCAAGGATTCGTCCAACAATATTGATTGGGTTGTGGCCTTTTTCTCGCTCGCCTTCGTCATTCCACTGGCCCTAAACGTAGAGGGGTCCCTACATTGGCAGGCGGGGGCAGTGGCAGTTTTCCATTCTTGGGTTTGCTTTCTACTCTATCTCCAAAGGTAGGGTTGTTTGCTCGATTAAGATAGCAACGAATGCCTTTCGAAGACAGTGGAGGACTTACCTCTAGCTGGCTGCTGAATTGACGGTCTCGTTTGCCCAGGTTTGATCGTTTCGGTATCTACGTGGTGATGTTCGGCGAAATCATGAAGACCTTGGTCAGCATCGTGATGCTCTTCCTGTTCCTGATGGTGGCCTTCGGTCTGGGGTTTCACGCCCTGATGCTCAACCAGGTAGGGAACCAACCAGACCTCTCTGGGATCAGGAAATATCATCACAAACGAACACAAGGAAACCACAACAAACAGACCTAATCAGGGGTTCTCACTTTTCACATCATGGAACAAATAAATATCAGTTGAAAGGTTTGTGGTGTTTAGGTTCCTATTTGAACTGACATCCTGTAAGTCACCTCTTGTTTGTTCTCTTACAGAAAGAGTTTGCGACTGTGCCCTTGTCAGTCATTCAGATTTTCGTGATGATGATCGGAGAATTAAACTATGAAACCAACTTCCTGAAGCCGACCCTCGACAACAAACTTCCCTTTACTTTCCTGACATACGTGCTCTTTATTGAATTTGCTCTACTGATGCCAATACTGCTGGTGAATCTGTTGGTAAGTAGACTACAATATCAATATAGTATTGATTTCTGTACGCAGGAAAGAATCTCGGCAAGGTACGTGAGGGGAAGTCTGAGCTCGACAGCCTCCAAGTTCATGAACATGAACTGATATTTCTCTGACCTTTGCCTCGTAGATCGGTTTGGCAGTCGGAGACATCGCCGAGGTCCAGAAGAACGCTTCCCTGAAGCGCATGGCCATGCAGGTATGTACGACGACGACGACGTATGCACGACGACGTGAAGTCATCTCCGCAGCATGGAGCGATATGGCCGCATGAACGATAACATGCACATATGTTCTCCTCAGATTGAACTCCACACTGTGCTGGAAGACAAGCTGCCCTATTGGTTCATGAAGCGTGTGGACAAGCCCTTCATCCTCAACTACCCCAACCGGAAGTGCTCCAAGGTCGGCTGAGGTCAACCGATTGTGCCATGCGATGATCTGCTGACGCTAATTAGCAACACTAACGATGAACCACAATATACTTTAAACTCTGCAATTTTCCTCTGCAAGGTGGTTCAATTTGTTCACAGCTTCAAAATAATCCTCAAGTATCTACTTGTTATTTGGGTAGTCAAAGGTCCATCCAAAACGCGAACAGTGAATGTTGGAGCCATTTTGATATTTAAGTTTGCTAATTAATTTTAGTGATTAAGATTGATAACATTAATGAAATAATTATAATATTTAAGTTTATGAAATATGGTTTAATAGTATGGTGAATTATGGTTTACAATTACGTAATTTTATGTTTGAAATCTGATTGACTGCCGTTTTCTGTCTGGCCAATTGAGGGTGACGTCTGACGTTCTGACTGACAGATGTCAAATATATTGATGGGTTACCTATGACCAGGTGGAGCGGGAGTGGCAAACTATTTTTCAACCGCGTGAATGCGATAGGGACATCTTTGTTTGTATTTTTAGTAAGAAGGGAACAAATACATTGATCCATAATTCAAGACGCGCGTTGTCTGGATTTATCCGCTATCAGAAGCGGCCGCTGAAAAGCTGCCAGTGCAGTGAAGGCTGAAGGTCTTTGGATCAGGTTGCAGTTCCACAGCGGACCGTAGGCCCTTTACAGAGGGCTGTCATAGGTCATAGGGGAAACACAGGTGCACCCCCCCCACAGTAACATCTGGTAGGTGGGTTGGTTCGATGTGTAGCTGTGTCAGAGTGTTGTTTATCTTCTATACTTCAGTCCATCACTGCTGCACTGGTCCACTGGACTGCACTGGAGCAGAGCCCACATCATTGGGATGAGCGACTTCTGTGTGGTTCCACGATGACACTTCTATGAAAAGAGTCTTTCCCATACACTGACAACCGGCCGCTTAAAAACAGTACAACCTGCCACTTAAAAGCAGGACTTAGCATTGTGTAGCATCTTATCCTAGCTGTCGTTGTAGTATACGGGGAATGGGTTAACGTAGTGATTGTTAGTGCTTGGCACTTGGTTCTAGGAACATCCTTACTGTACAGACAGCGCTATATGGTTGTTGCTCTTACTTCTGTCAAATGTACTTATTGTCAGTCGCTTTGGATAAAAGCGTCTGCTAAATGCCCTGAATGTAAGTGAAAATGTAGCATAGGTCCCCATATCCGGACTGACTACCATGTTCCCGTACTCAGCGACTCAGAATGGTTGCAGACGAGATCTACTTTGACTGCGCTGAAGTAGCTGACCTGCGTCTTGATGTTCGCTCATCGAGGACTCATTGGTTTTCAATGCTCATCTGACAATACGTTCATCTCTGGCTCTTCCACATTACGTCTGTTTATTCGGCTCTCTTTTATTCTCCTCTCCGTGCTGTCGCTTGTCTTTACCCTTCTGAGTTCATCCTTCCCTCAGGGAATCTTCAATTGGTCGTTTAGGAGTTTTAATCAGGGCTTGTAAGCCCCTTGGAGACGCTAAATACTGTAAAAAGTAATGACCTCCTCTAATGACCTCCACACGTCTTTGTCTGTCTTGGGTTTGTGCACAGAGCTACATTAATATGCTCCTGCAGAGGGAGGGGGAAGAGAGAACAGGTATCAGGCCCCAGATGCCAAGCAAGTCAAGCCGCGCCAATCCCATTGAGAATGAACTCCAAAAGCAGAAGACCAGGTAAAGTATATTTATATCATATGTATATCCGTGTATATGATGGGGTGGTTATGTGGATAAATTGCTGGTTTCGACAAGTAGAATATCTATCATTTGTTTTACTTTTTAAAGTTACTGTGAGGTTGGTCCTTAATCTGGTCATGAATCTTTATTGTATCGAAGCAAGATTTACTTCATCGTAGACATTTCTGGAGGAAAAGCAGAGCAATGATTTGATTTGAACTACAGGGAGAGATTCATGCAGTGGTGTTTGTGATGCGTGAGCAGCCTCTAGTGGCCTTTAAATACAATCAACGGGTTTTGACGTTCAACTATTCTAGTACTTCACTGCCTCAATGTTCGCTCACATATTATCGTTCTGAAAAACAACAAACATTGGGCAGGATTAGGGTGAAAGGTGTTGGTACCAATCCCTAGTCCACAGGTATACTTGAGCCTAACCCCTATTGACTCATGCATGTATAAAACAAAACTTTTCGCTGTGTCTACCTCATCATTAAATAGTGCATCAATTCTAGCCTTTCTATTGTCGCAAATCAGACTTTAGATAAATAACTCAAGTTTGATTATAGAAGTGCTCAGATCTGGGGGAAAGGGGCATTTCACCTCTTTTGCTTCATATTTCTGACCAATCATGTTGCTTGGGGCGTGAATCTGTGAGCATGATCCCCTCCTGTAATCTTAATCCACTCCGTCCATGAGTTCTCTGAGGTAGATATGAAAAGAACCAAGGAGTGTAGCTCCGCCCTTTAAGGGCTCGGTGTAGCTCCGCCCTTTAAGGGCTCGGTGTAGCTCCGCCCTTTAAGGGCTCGGTGTAGCTCCGCCCTTTAAGGGCTCGGTGTAGCTCCGCCCTTTAAGGGCTCGGTGTAGCTCCGCCCTTTAAGGGCTCGGTGTAGCTCCGCCCTTTAAGGGCTCGGTGTGCGGCCCCGGCTCTGGGGCGGTTCCTCCCAGAGGTTCTGCTTTAGCAAAAACATCTCTCCCCCTCCCTCTATCCCTCCCTCCCTCCTCCCACCCCCTCCTCCCTCCCTCTATCCCTCCCTCCCCTCCCTCCCTCCCTCCCCTCCCTCCCTCCCTCCCTCCCTTCCCTCCCTCCCTCTATCCCTCCCTCCCCTCCCCTCCCGTCCTCCCCCTCCCTCTATCCCTCCCCTCCCTCTATCCCTCCCCTCCCCTCCCTCTATCCCTCCCCTCCCCCTCCCCTCCCTCCCCAGGATGAAGGAGATGTCCTGCCTGCTGGAGAAGCAGCACGGCCTCCTGAAGCTCGTCCTCCAGAAGATGGAGATCACGTCGGAGGCTGACGAGTACGACGGGCCGGAGCACTTCAGGGGCCGGGGGGGCCCCCGCATGACCCCCGGCCCCCGGCCCCAGGGCGGCTCCAAGTGGATCCCGCTGATGAAGGCCCTCGACCGCAAGAGTTTGGGGAAATAGGGTGTGTGTGTGTGTGTTTGTGTGTGTGTGTGTGTGTGTGTGTGTGTGTGTGTGTGTTTGCGTGTGTGTGTTTGTGTGTGTGTTGGTGTTTGTGCGTGTGTGTGTGTGTTTGTGTGTGTGTGTGTGTGTGTTTTTGTGCGTGTGTGTGTGTGTGTGTGTGTGTGTGTTGTAGAACGCTACAAAGTTAATAAACTTTGAATCACTGCCTTTGCCTTCGGGCTCTGTTCGTTGTTTTGGGAGTTAAACTGTCAAACCGTTTGATGTTTCGATGTTTTAATGTTGATTAAAAAGGGGATTATCGTACATAACTGTCACTTAAATAAAATGTTGTTGTGGAATAAAAAGCACATTGTCTACAAAGCAAGGTGCTACATGCAGACTCTTTGATAAGCTATCGATACCGTCAGCACAATGTCAACTAATACTGTATTGTTTGTGTGTCTGAAGTAATCTCGTTGCTGAAATACCATATTTGAATCTCTTAACTTGTGTTGCATGTACTGTCTTTATTATATTTTTGTTGCTTGTAAACTTGAAGTTCTTGGTACTGTATGTCATTGAATCTTAATAAAGAATGAATAAAGCTTCCATTAAATGTATAACTAAATGTGTGTGCGTGTATATCTGTTTGGTGTGTGTGGGTGTATGTGTGTGTGAGTCCTAAACTGGAGATCTCTATTTTGTGTGGCTATGGTAATGGTGGTTTTGGATATAGTGCATTCTGGTAATGCATTTGTGGTGTTTCCAGTAGTTCATTCTGTTAGGGCGATTGTTTTGGCTTTCCCATAGTGCATTCTGAGGCGTAGTACTTAACCCTGTGAGAAATAGTAGTTAACCCACCCTAGCTTTTCACGCCACAGCTGGTCCACTAGTAACCATGGGAACCACAGGGCAAAGCCTCTGACATCATCGCCTTGCACCTGTCTCCCTGTCGTACGAGTGAACGTGGGGGGGGGGGAGGGGTGCCGATAGGGGGGTCACGACCTCTGCAAGTGTACGCTGATTGACGAATGCGTACTCTCCCTTCAAGTCCAGATTCCAGTGTTTCTCCTCAGGACTTCTGGCTGAACTGTAATGACTCCTGCAGCCGACACAATGACCGTGTGGCCATCCATTACGCTTCCAGATACCCTCGTGGGCTTGGTTTTAAGCGGGGTACATGTGCGCAGAATGACTACTGCTCATGCGTGCCACTGTTTAAGTCTCACTGCCTGACCGGAGTCTGTATTTCGGCGAGGAGTAGAAGGAAGTGAAAAACTCATGGTATCTGAAAAGAAGAGTCCATTAATCACACGTATCATTCTGAGCGGCCAGGTCCCGGGCTTCAGAGTGGATAGTGTTCTGGGAGCGGACAGATGGTGTGACAGGGAGTCGGACGGACAGAGTGTCTGGAGGTTTTCTGAGCCTGATACCGGACGCGTTGGTTCACTATCTCAGACCCGAGGATGAGCTGGCCTCACGGCTTGAGGACTAGTTTCTCTATTTTCTTAACGTTTGAAATTACAGTGGAAGGAGAAGGGATCGTGGGGAACTTTGGGAATGTGGCTCTGGATTAGGGAGCATTCCGGTCCCAGGGACGGAGGGAGAATAAGGACCTACAGAGCTGTGGGGCTCGGACATATAGAACAGACACAGAAAACAAAGAATGGATTTGCTGCACTTTCAAAACATATGCTTTAATTTTTAAAAGATAGTTGAGAAGTATATAGAAGTATTTCAAGTTGATGATCTGCATTCTTAATAAACTGCATGATAAAAATAAAAGATTAGTGTCTACCCTGATCATGCCTGGGGTAGTTCACGGCTAATACCAATTTGCTTCTGAATGTCTACTATGAGTAGACAATCTACTATGAGTAGCAATTCCAAAACTATGGATTTGATCGAATGGTCGTTTGGATTTTCTTTCAAACTCCCTGAGGCAAATGTCCTCAAATCGAGGGTGAAATTGTTCTGGAGTGACTGTGTCTGTCCGGGAGCGTTTCACAGTGTGCAGGTTGGAGAGGCAGTGTCACACCTAAAGAAGCAGATAGGACTCCTGTGTGTCGCAGGATGTTCCTAACAAAGAACCCCAGCTGATCTCAGCCCTGGCTCTGGGAGTCGACGAGGATCACGGTAACCATGGTTTCTGCCTCCTCTGTTATGAAGGTGGTGGACGTCATCGGATCAATAACACTGTGAGAGAAAGGAGGGAATATATGGCCTTAATGGTGAATCAATATTACATGAATACAGAATGTGCCCACCGCACGCTACCCCAACACACGCACACACGGACACACACAAACAGACGCACAGACACACATGGCCACACCCTTGTCATGCCAGCGGTCCAGATGTCATGGGAACGGCGGACAGCTGTGTGCGTTGTGTTGGCGAGGCAGCGGGAGAAAAGGTCTCTCTGCATCTGCTGAAACCCAATCCCTCTGTGAAACTGGCAAATGGATTAGGGCCACTTTTGATAAGGTCATGAAGACATTTCTATTAGTGAAACTCTTCCATTTGTGGGAGAGGGGGGTCGCTTGGGGGGGGGGGGGCACCGCGGGGCGAAACATGTCACTTGTTTGTAGTTTACGTTTGATTCGGTATTTGTAGTCCTCCCGTGTGATTTATCCCCCACGTCATGGTAGGGATGCACCCGCCATTCGCCTGATTCATGGGCCACAGATTGTCTTATGGTCAGCGTGAGGAACTGTTCCCCAGTAACTCTGGCTGAACTATAAATCCATGCAGGACTTTGTGCAGTTACACAGTGAATACCTTAGAGTCAAGACCGTGACAAACACATCACATCCCCAGTTGTGGTCAACTTGTATGAAGGGGCTAGGTGGTCCTCAGAGGAAAGGGGTGGAGATAAAAACAATAAGCTCATGCCAAGTCCAGGGCACTTAATTTAGCCATATAAGCAAGTGTGCAGCTTCCAGTCCGGGGTGACAGAGGCGACAGTCAAAGATGATTGCTTATGTTTTGGCTATTTAATATATTAATATTTACATATTTTTTCGGACAAATCAAACCAAGCCTAGTTCAGTTTTGCATTGACAGCTGTTTTAAAAGGGAATCGTTTTTTTTTTCTTTTCTTCAAGGCAACAGACATCTGCTCCAAGCACAGGTGGCACCGCCATGTCCACCGGCTCAATAGCAAGTGATGCTGAGGATTTTAGCCCGTGTCAGAGAAGGACCACGCGGGGAACCGACTATCACAACTCTCACCGCTGCACTGAAGACGACGAGGAGGAGTTCGACGATCGAGTCCACGGGAAGGCCAAACCACAACCGACCGCGGCGCAGCTTTCCAACGCACCCCAGAGAGACAGTCGCCAGTGTCAGAGGAACGCAGCCAACGCCAGGGAAAGAGCGCGGATGCGGGTGCTGAGCAAAGGGTTCTCCAGACTCAAGACCACCCTACCGTGGGTGCCGGCTGACACCAAGCTGTCCAAGCTGGACACGCTGAGGCTGGCGTCCAGCTACATCTCCCACCTCCGACAGCTGCTGCAGGACGAGCGCTTTGAGCGCAGCCTCGTGCATCCCGTCAACCTGGTAGGACGCGGGGCCTTTGCTTTGACATCGTTCGTTTTTTAAAGAGACGCAGAAAGGAAATGCGTTGGGGCTAATTTAGTTTATGGAATAGCGATATTATTGCATGAATACTAAATACCTAGGCATGATTGATTGATTAGGCTATTTATATTAAGTAAAAACCACGATAAATAGGTTGCATAGGCCTATAGGTTGAATAATCACAGGAGATGTGTATTTATTTCGTTTTAAATCGTAGGCGAGGTAATAACCTCTTATCTATATCATTATAAATCTTACTTTAATCTCACTTTTTCCATTATAAACCATTCTGAGTTGAATTATTATTTTTTGTCATAAATCTCACTTCCCACTCTCCTGTGCTCCCAGACTTGGCCCTTCGTGATGTCAGGGCGCTTAGAAGAGAATGAAGACAACATCATGACTTCAGCTGGCCGGACACTCTGTGGAGCTTCAGCATAGAGATACTCTGTCTCTGTCTCTGTCTCTGTCTCTCTCTCTCTCTGTCTCTGTCTCTGTCTCTGTCTCTCTCTCTCTCTCTCTCTCTCTCTCTCTCTCTCTCTCTCTCTCTCGCTCTCTCCTCTCTCTCTCTCCTCTCTCTCTCTCTCTCTCTCTCTCGCTCTCTCTCCTCTCCTCTCTCTCTCTCTCTCTCTCTCTGCACTGATGTGATTAGGAGTTTTATCCAAGGTGCCTTCAATGGGTTCACTTTCTACAAAAGACCAGAATGAATGTTGACACATTTGGAAAAAAAAACGTGTAACTTTGGAAGTAGAGGAGAGCATTGAGTTTGAACTTTTTCCCAAACCCTGCCTAATGGCACCTTGGGCGGTCGCTTATGTCTTAATGCATGTTTATAAATGTTTAAGAGACAGCGTATCTAAAGTAGAGTGTTGCCTGAGGCTACTCACACAAGATAGGCCTGAGTGAATGGTTAGTCGACTTAATTTGGAGCAGATCCAAGAACAAGAATGAAGCCATCGTTTTTATCGTTGGGTTATACCATGTTTACAGATGACCATTTTCTCTCAGTTCAACCATCTGATCCTTACAAGTTTTATCTGTGAGGTATAGGGAATTATACAAGACGATATTATTACAGGATTAGCTCTTCACTTGCATTTTTAGCAACCTCTGATTCTTACCACTGATGATATAATAATTTATATTACATATGCAATGTATGTGTTTGTGTATAAACAATGTTTACAACAACATTACCAAAGTGTACAAATATTGTTTGTGGGTTTGACGATATAATCCAGTAGCCTAGTAGGCTAGGTGTTGCCTGGTAAATCTGTGATTTTGGCGTGTTTTTAAATGTGTTTCATTAGACAGCTGCTTAACCGCGGTTTGAATGCATTATACAACATTTCCAATGGATTCTGATCTGCGTTAATGCATCAGAGAGCATGCACATGAGCATTAGCCTTAGCCTGCATGCATATACATGTGTTGAGTTATTTATGAAGTAATACTACGCTGCTTGGCAGCCGTCACTGTCCACTGAACAGCTGGCGTCCTTAATATTGCACGTATATTTAATATGTTATATGCATTAATATGAGACCTAATCATTTCAGTTTTCGCCTCCCAAAATATAGTTTGCTAAATGAGGTTGTCAGCTGTTTCAAGTAGGCTATGTAGGCTAGTTGGTTGTTTAGCTGTTGTTAGGCTACCGCCAAACCAATGACTCAAACTTTATAGCACATTAAGCTGTTTTATAATTAGTGTCCTGGTGGCTGAAGAACGAAGACTCAACACACTGTTTATCTTTTTCATTTTGATTTGGTTCTGGTCTGTTTTATAAAGTTCATGGTATGTTTGTATGTTGGAAATGGGATACAGGCTACAATGAGTATCCCCACAGACCATAAACTTAATAAAACAGCCCTGAATAGCCTTACGTGAAGCCACTACAAGCTTCAAGATGTTGTCAGCGCATTAAAAGACAAGACTCTTCTGCGTATCGCCGCTGATTTATTCTGAGCACAGCAGCACGGATTAAAGACACGGGGGTTAGAGGCAGTTTAAGTGTTTGATCCGAGGGTCCGGGACAACGCGAGCACCGACCGAGATTGTAAGTGCCATGTCTGGGGCACGCCGGGTGAATTAAAGTGCTGTTAGATGAAGGAGGACAGGGAGTCAGAGGCAATACAAGAGCTTTCCATCACAGCCTCGGACGGCTGCAGCTGTTGGGACCACTGTCTAGTTTCCCAGCACTGTGAACCGTTCTCCTGGGAGGGGAAACCACAGAGCTGTACTTACGGCCAGCTAATGAGCACGAGCCTCTCACCCGCATTCTTCTGCTTGTTTTGATCCATCTTTATCAGGGCAGCAGAGAACTACAATCCATTATTTGTCCATTAAGGATACAAGGAAGAAATTATGCTCTTAGTCAAAGTTGTAAAGTCAACTCGATTCAATTATACAACTGAAAGCCTCAATGATCTAATATTGTTTTGGGGTAGGCCTACTGGAATTTTTATATATGAGATTTTGAGACCACAGAAGATTTAGTGGCCTCATATTCCCAGATAACGTCAGAGCAGCCTGTTGTTGTCCATCAATCTGTTCATCTGTTTCCAACGTCGTTACTGACATCTAGTGGTGAAACGGAGAAACCTTAAGCCAACGAGAAGAAATAAATCACTTTGATTGATTCACTATCTCTC
>NC_082404.1:19463851-19493851 GCF_031168955.1 Gadus macrocephalus
ACACACACACACACACACACACACACCTCCCTCACTACTGTACATGTGGTTCAGCTTTTCCATAAGACACTTCAGAGGGAGGGTCTCCCCCTCCAAGTCTGTCTCTCACTTTTGAAGTAACTTGCTCAGACCAATTACTGGGGGGGTGGGCCACGGTCTCCTCCCCATGGTGTCCTTGGACGGCTCTCAGAGTGGCTGAAAAAAATGGTTGTGGAACATTAATACTGGATTGTCTTCATCTGTTTGCATAATTCCCTCATGTTAGCATTCCCCCCCCTCCCCCCAAACACACACACACACACACACACACACACACACACACACACACACACACACACACACACACACACACACACACACACACACACACACACACACACACACACACACACACACACACACACACACACACACCCAACCCCCTTCCTTTTAATTCCACAACCTCTTGTTTTCTCTGGGTTTATTTTATTTTCGGTCTTCAAGAGGAAAAAAGTAATGTTTGGTGGGTAAGGGAGAGTCTCCAGTTGTGTTATTTTAATCCCTACATGTATTTATGCGGTGGTTTGGTTACTACATTACATGCATGATGATGACCCTGTGTATTTCGGCTCTCCATCTTGTAAATGTTCTCCTTGATTAAAGGCCCGATTGACGTACACCATACTCATTTAAATAATATTAAATGTGTTTTTTTTATTAATATTGTTTAACAAAATGTGGTTGATTAGTTATCAAACAGTCAGTTGCTATATCGGCTACATTTCCAAAAACATATTTTTCGGTTGGAGTTTTTGACATGGCCCATTTTCTAAAAACTTTTTTTAAGTTTTTTTTTAAGTTTGGACAAATTTGCTGTCAGGTAGGTGGTTGTTTTTGGGACGTGGGCAGACTCCAGGAATTAATTTATCCAAATAACCAAAAGTGTCCCGCGGGGCCTGCTGAGGTTGGGCGGGGAATGGGCTGCTGGTGGAAGGCGAAGCCACCTTTTGAAGTCTGGAATGTTTTGGCTGACTTGGAGCAGAGACTGGAGTGGAAGGATCGTTTTCACTCACCCATGGGATTTTTAACCATTTTCATACACCGAGGACAAAACAAAAGCCGGTGGGGGAAAAGAAGAGAGAGAAAAAAATGCCTGAGCTGATTTTGCATTGGTTTTTCTGTCGTGGGGGGGGGCAGAGAAGGGGCTCTAGCTGAGTGAGTCTGGCTGGATGCGTTTTCCACTGTAGATTAGCGTTATACGCGTTTGATAATAGAGTGACGACATACGCATCGTGCCTAACTAACCTGTATATAAAAAACACTCTCCTAGCACTTAAAGACCTTTACCCCGCTCCCGGTTTATATACCCCCCCACCCCCTCCCCAGCTGCTAAACAGCTTCCCCAATCCTCCCCACAGACATGGTGGTGCATGTTTATCCCTGAAGAACCCATCTGTATCATGGAAAACCCCTATTATTAATGCGCCACGGCTACTAATGAGGTGTTCAGTTAGACCAAGGGCATGGCTCCGATTTAACAATGCAAACACTCAGAATGACTGCACACCCCCCTGGCTCATTAGCAGCGGCCCACACGCGCATATCAACCATGTTTCACTTATTGTATCCAAAAACGACTTGAAACACATTAACACAATTAATTTATTTTAATTAGGTCCCTTTCTCCTCAATTAGAGACGCCGTGTTTGTGTTGAGACCAGCCAGCCCGGGGAGAGGAAAAAGCAGGCAGGCCCAGGTCTTGAGTCATGCTGGAGCTCTTGAGTTTCTCCAGCCTGCTAAATAATTCACAAGGCGTGTGTGTGATGAGCTCCTCCTAGCTTCCATCTCTCATGATGGTGAGATGGTGTTTTTATAACGTGGGACTCTTTTTGGGACTTGCCGGACCCCTGCGACCCAACGCGGTGTTGGCGCGTGTGGCGAATACAATCGCTAATTATTTCAATCTTTTATTGGAATAGCCTTATGACCGAATGTGATGAATGTCCAGTTCTTATTGTGTTCTACACATGTTGAGCAGCCCCTGTTATTCTTGGGCAGCGGCAGAGAGATGACCTCACGGGGTGAGATGATGGTCTTGGGTTCCCATCGTTGGTCTTGGGTCATGACAAACATTTCATACAATTTCTCCACAAAATAATAACAGCAGAAGAAGCCTATGTGGTCAACGAGCAGGGATGAGTTTCTGAGGAGGAACTGCTCCTAAATGCCATCCATCCAAGTTCAGGTTAAGCCACTTCGGATAAATAGTAAATGTTTCTCCAATGCAACTAACTACCCTCAACGTTTCCCAAAGTGTCACATTTTTCTTAAATTTATTATATCACTTGCCGTGTTCCACTGGCTCGCTCAACTGCTGCACTATTGGCTGCCCTGTGTGTGTGTGTGTGTGTGTGTGTGTGTGTGTGTGTGTGTGTGTGTGTGTGTGCGCGTGCGTGTGTGTGCGTAAACGTGTGTGGGAGGTACAGGGTCTTAACCCCACTCGGGCCGAGGCCTGCGACTGATCAGGCAGCAGGCGGGGCTTGATTGGCGTAATGGCACCCTACCCCCCCAGGTTGGGTCACCCCTGGCAACATCTGGGGCTGGGACAAATGACTGCTGCTGCCCAGGCTGCAGAAACAACCCAGCGCTCGGGGGGGCTGATATCATTACTGTTATCATTCTGCGCCATGCCAGCCCCTCAATATGTATCCTTGGTTTAAATTTAGATGCATTAAAAAAAATAAGATCCAATTACTCTGCAATCCTGCGGTGGTTCTCCCCCCCCCCCCCCCCCCCCCCCCCCACCCACCACCCACCACCCCTGTGAGCGAGCACAGGGAAATAAATGTGGTGGTCTTGATGAAGTATCTGACAATAGAGTTAGCACAGCTCTGGGTTTACAGTAATACCACGGACACGGACAATTAGTCCCAGCCAGTAATTTACCGCCTGCTCACAGGTGGACGGGGGGGGACGACGGGGGGGGGACCACCTCCTCCAAACACAGCAATCCCAAAATAAAATCATAATAAAAAGACCCCAACGCATATTTCAATCCCTGTTTTTTACGACCCGAGCCGCAGGAATAACGCTCGGGGCACGCAGTTTTTTTTTTCCGTTTTATTTTGCCTTTTTATTGGTAATCATTCTGATGAATGATCACTTTTATACTTTGTTGACCTTTTTACGTCAGCTCCCAACGCCGCTCCCAACGCCGCTCGGCTTCCTATTAATTATGAAATACTGTCGGTCGCGCCCGCGTCCCTTTACTGCCTTTTCCGGCTGAACTCGGTGTGAGGGGGCTGCTGTTCTCGAACGGGCACATAAAATAAAATGATATAATAAAAGAGAAGCAGAGAGACTCCCAGCGCCTGCAGCGTTATGTCATTAGAGTCAGAGAGGCACGGCGCAAAGAGTTAAAGAAACAAACGCTAGTTTCACGCGTGATAGACACCTCGACACGCTCAGAAAGAGGAAAGAGCTTCTGGACCTTCTGTTGGACTGGAGCGACCCACGGTGTGAAATTAGTTCCATATCAATGGGAAGTATTGAACTCATTTCTGACTCGACTGTCTGTGAATAACTTAATCTCACGTTACCTTTTGTTTCTGCTTTTTGTTCATGCTCTATAGCTGCCCCGTTGGCCACCTCTTGCGTTGCCAGACGTCCCTGGAAGGAGCCATCCCTCTTCGTGTTCGAGGCTTCCGCGCGTTGTCTGGTGAGCTTTTCCTTGCCTTCCTCTGGTTAGGGGGTATCCTATAAAGTGGCCCCTTCACGCCGTAACTTTGATTAAGGGCTATAAAAATAAAATGTAATTAAGGTACGGTGCTTTTTCAGGCACTTTACGTTGTTTAATGTATGAGAACTCGTTTGATTACCTTGTTTCACTTTCGTAGTTTTATGTACTTTGGCTAACAAATGACACAACAGAAAAGGCCCTGGCCTGATTTCCACAGAGTGCATTTAGCCACACACATGCCCTGTGTCTGTCAGTACAGAGGGACAGGGCCCTGTGTCTGTCAGTACAGAGGGACAGGGCCGTGTGTCCGTCTGTACAGAGGAACAGGGCCCTGTGTCTGTCAGTACAGAGGAACAGGGCCCTGTGTCTGTCAGTACAGAGGAACAGGGCCCTGTGTCTGTCAGTACAGAGGAACAGGGCCCTGTGTCTGTCAGTACAGAGGAACAGGGCCCTGTGTCCGTCAGTACAGAGGAACAGGGCCCTGTGTCCGTCAGTACAGAGGAACAGGGCCCTGTGTCCGTCAGTACAGAGGGACAGGGCCCTGTGTCCGTCAGTACAGACGGACACACGGCCCTGTGTCCGTCAGTACAGACGGACAGGGCCGTGTGTCCGTCAGTACAGACGGACAGGGCCGTGTGTCCGTCAGTACAGACGGACAGGGCCGTGTGTCCGTCAGTACAGACGGACAGGGCCCTGTGTCCGTCAGTACAGACGGACAGGGCCCTGTGTCCATCAGTACAGACGGACAGGGCCCTGTGTCCGTCAGTACAGACGGACAGGGCCCTGTGTCCGTCAGTACAGACGGACAGGGCCGTGTGTCCGTCTGTACAGAGGAACCCGCCCTCTCCTGCCGCCCGGCGCTCTGGTTCTCCCCTCAGATTGAAACATTACAGATTTATACCATATGAAGAATGACCCTTTGTGCCGGTTGGCTTATTGGCCCGGTGTCCGGGTCAGCGGGGCCGGCCTGGTGTGACAGGACCCCTGGAGGCCCCCCCCCCGTAGCCCCCCCCCCGGCCTTGATCCCTTCTGTCAGCACCTTGGGGCTCCAGCCTGGAGGTGATTTCATCAGGTCCACCGTGGTACAGTTGCTCAACCTCCTCCCCGCCCCGCCACCCCCTCCCCCCCCCAAATCCCCCGCCAACCCCCCCCCCCCACTCCCCCACCCCCCCCCCTGAATCAGAATAGAAAAGACAGAGAATACAAAGAAACAGGGACTGGTTATACTATTAACCAAACCTTACCCCTGCTATACTACATACTATTACGATAGTGCAACTGGTGGTAGTCTGGTGGGGGAGGGGGTCGGGCTCCCCTGAACCGTAGAGGCTCAGGCTCTGAACCCCAAAAGGTTAAGGGTCTGAACCCCAAAACGTTCAGGGTCTGAACCCCAAAAGGTTAAGGGTCTGAACCCCAAAAGGTTAAGGGTCTGAACCACAAAAGGTTAAGGGTCTGAACCCCAAAAGGTTAAGGGTCTGAACCCCAAAAGGTTAAGGGTCTGAACCACAAAACGTTCAGGGTCTGAACCCCAAAAGGTTAAGGGTCTGAACCACAAAGGGTTAAGGGTCTGAACCCCAAAGGGTTAAGGGTCTGAACCCCAAAAGGTTAAGGGTCTGAACCCCAATGTCTGCCATCTACCATCCCTGAGCAGGACGCCAAACTCCTCCCCCTCCCTCTCCTTAATGAACGAAACATAAATAAAATGGATTCATGGAGCTTTGCTGTCCTCCCCAGTGGATGTCACATAGATCTCGTCTTTGCCCCCCCCCCCCCCCCCCCTATCACAAAGTCGCACTCTGCGGTGTGGGAGAAGCGATCTATTTGTGTTTGGGATCGTTCAAACGCGACCAACAGCGTGATGATTGAGCGCTAGAGAGAGGGGGCTCAGCGGTGACGGAAGGAGAAGCTCTCGGCCGGCGAGCGGGCCAGCAGTGTGTGGTCCGTAAGCACTGGGCTATTTCTGACCCCCCACAAGCCCCATCCTCCTCCTCCTCCTCCTCCTCCTCTTCCTCCTCAGGTCCCATGTAAATCCATAGTAATGTTGGGGGCACAGCTCCAGCCTGGGTGTGGGATAAGGCAGTGTGAGGAGATGGCCACTCTGCCCTATCCCTCGACGGACCAAGGCTTAGCCGGTTGAGCTGGGCTGTTATTCCCGCGGCCTCTGTCAATACAACGCGCCCCGGAATGACGTGACGACTGTCCTGATTGAGCTGATAGCACTTTCTATTTCGGAGCAGCTTGCCTCCATTAGTCGGCATGGGGTCACGCAGTTATCACATCCTGGACATTTTTGGATATTGATTTTCAAATTAGCGCGGTTGCTCTATGAGAATGTAAAAACAGGATTTTTTGCTTTTTCAAATAATCAACTAATTACCAAATATATCTGCTTTGTTATTTCCAATTAAGAAACCGGAACAGCAGATGGGCGTCGCGGCGAGAAGCCAATGCCCTGGGATGTTTTCACAGATTCAATTAAGCAACTTTGTGTGGGGGGTAATTAGCAAATATTTAGCGTGGCTGGCTTCTGCTGTTTCATTATCAGCCTTCACCAGAGAGACACAGAGCCTCAGATCTGCAGTCTACTGTCAGTAAAGGGTGAAGGGGATTGAGTGACAGTCACAGAAAACAGGTCATTGTAAAACCACTTCCCATGAATACCACGGACTGGAGGTTAGTGTGTGTGTGGGGGGGGGTGGGGGGGGGGGGGGCGGGGGGGCGGGCGTCTGTTGCTACATAACAACATACTTCTGCTTCTTCTCCTGCGCAAATGAGAAAGTAGCAGGCCCTACCGAAGGTTCACAAGTTCATATTTTGGAAGCATACCGGAACTACTTAATGCCGCAGATGTTTTTTCTGAAGAACAGGTGGCCCAGAGTGACATAATCATGGCTCAGTCAGGCTCTGATCCATCCTGAAGTAAGGCCTCTATGCCCATAGCCCCCCCCCCTCCCGATGTGAATGAATGAATGTCTGTAATGCGTATGATGGCCTTACCTATAAAGGGTCAAAAAAGAAAGAAAGAAAATGGCTTCAGAAGAATGACATCACATGCTTTTTATTACCTTTTCGGCCAACGTCGTCTGTGCTCACGTGCACGTGGACGTCTGCAGAGGCAACTTGCACACACACACACACACACACACACGTTCACACACTGACACACACGCACACACACCATCTCTGACATGTCTCAAGGCATGGCTGAGAAAGCTATTTATTCCCATACACTGTTAACTAGTGGCACGTAAGCTTTAGACTGGAATGCCATTCAGAATGCAGAAAATATATTTAGTTCTTGCCAACAGACAGCAGAAGGCACCAGTGGGTCTGGCCCCTGTGTGAGAACGGTTATTTCCGTCACAGTATGGACTTTCAATTACCATAATCTTTTGCACTGTCCCCTTCAAACACATTAGAGGTATTTAATGGCCTAGATTCATCGCTCAGCTCTAATAGGATTTCAATGGTTTTGGTGATTGCTAGCACTGCCAATATTCCACCATCCTGATTTTATTTTATTTTATTTTTTTACTTTTGAATTGTATGTTTTTTGACACACACGCACACACACACACGCACACACACACACACACACACACATACACACAAACACACAAGCACACATACACACACACACACACACACACACACACACACACACACCCAAACTCACAAATACACGCACACAAACAACACTGCACTTATAGTATGCAATATACTCCACCTATCACAACACTGTTCTGTGTGGTTGAAGAGCGTAGCTGAGCCATTGGACTTCTTCTTTTCAAACTGCGGCCATCCAGGTCCGACGGCTTCTAATGAGTTTATTTTAAAGCCCATTAAAAGTTTGGCGCTTCTGGGCAGAGTGGAAATACCCTACAGCTGCCCGTCTGGCCGTGGCTCCATATGTGGTCCTCCAGTCAGACCCCTTCAGAGACCCCCCCTCCACCACCACCACCACCACCACCCCCACCACCCCCACCCCCACCCCCACCACCACCACCACCACCCCCACCCCCACCCCCACCACCACCTCCACCACCACCTCCACCTCCACCCCCACCACCACCACCTCCACCACCACCTCCACCACCACCCGGTCCCCTTTTCACCAGGATTATGCTCTCCTGCACTCGTTCACGACGACTGAACTGGCGCCGGCTGTCCGGTCCCTCTATGACCAGAGCAGTAATCCCTTTGGTTTAATAATCCGATATATATCTGTTATGGGCTTTGTGCCGGGCCAAGCAGTGTACGGAGAGTCCACGGGAAAGTCGGTTGAAAGCCGGAGCGAATGACATGCAGGCATCGAACCGCAGGTGGGTTTGACACCTGGGGCGCCGCACTGACCAGCATGGCTGACCACTGAGCCAGAGGACTGAATGCACCTCTCCCCACACGGCATGGCTGACCACTGAGCCAGAGGACTGAATGCACCTCTCCCCACACGGCATGGCTGACCACTGAGCCAGAGGACTGAATGCACCTCTCCCAACACGGCATGGCTGACCACTGAGCCAGAGGACTGAATGCACCTCTCCCCACACGGCATGGCTGACCACTGAGCCAGAGGACTGAATGCACCTCTCCCAACACGGCATGGCTGACCACTGAGCCAGAGGACTGAATGCACCTCTCCCAACACGGCATGGCTGACCACTGAGCCAGAGGACTGAATGCACCTCTCCCCACACGGCATGGCTGACCACTGAGCCAGAGGACTGAATGCACCTCTCCCCACACGGCATGGCTGACCACTGAGCCAGAGGACTGAATGCACCTCTCCCAACACGGCATGGCTGACCACTGAGCCAGAGGACTGAATGCACCTCTCCCCACACGGCATGGCTGACCACTGAGCCAGAGGACTGAATGCACCTCTCCCCACACGGCATGGCTGACCACTGAGCCAGAGGACTGAATGCACCTCTCCCCACACGGCATGGCTGACCACTGAGCCAGAGGACTGAATGCACCTCTCCCAACACGGCATGGCTGACCACTGAGCCAGAGGACTGAATGCACCTCTCCCCACACGGCATGGCTGACCACTGAGCCAGAGGACTGAATGCACCTCTCCCCACACGGCATGGCTGACCACTGAGCCAGAGGACTGAATGCACCTCTCCCCACACGGCATGGCTGACCACTGAGCCAGAGGACTGAATGCACCTCTCCCCACACGGCATGGCTGACCACTGAGCCAGAGGACTGAATGCACCTCTCCCCACACGGCATGGCTGACCACTGAGCCAGAGGACTGAATGCACCTCTCCCCACACGGCATGGCTGACCACTGAGCCAGAGGACTGAATGCACCTCTCCCAACACGGCATGGCTGACCACTGAGCCAGAGGACTGAATGCACCTCTCCCCACACGGCATGGCTGACCACTGAGCCAGAGGACTGAATGCACCTCTCCCCACACGGCATGGCTGACCACTGAGCCAGAGGACTGAATGCACCTCTCCCCACACGGCATGGCTGACCACTGAGCCAGAGGACTGAATGCACCTCTCCCAACACGGCATGGCTGACCACTGAGCCAGAGGACTGAATGCACCTCTCCCCACACGGCATGGCTGACCACTGAGCCAGAGGACTGAATGCACCTCTCCCCACACGGCATGGCTGACCACTGAGCCAGAGGACTGAATGCACCTCTCCCAACACGGCATGGCTGACCACTGAGCCAGAGGACTGAATGCACCTCTCCCCACACGGCATGGCTGACCACTGAGCCAGAGGACTGAATGCACCTCTCCCCACACGGCATGGCTGACCACTGAGCCAGAGGACTGAATGCACTTCTCCCAACACGGCAAAAGGCCCCATTTTCCTCATTCCATTCCCATCAGAGGTTGTGTTTCTAAGTGAGCCCATAGGTACAATGCATGCATCTGCACCCCCCCCCTGTCAGCCTTAAGGTTGTAGTGCAGCGTTGGGCCTTTGAACGGGGCGGGGGGGAGGGAGCAGGGAACAATGCCAGGTGATTCACTCACCTGGCTCGGTGGGAACGCACAGAAGCTGCCGGCTCCCACTGCTTGGCAACCCTGGGCTGGCCCATTGTTCGCGTTCGGGAAATGTGTGCAGCAGTGCAAACCGGACTTATCCTGTTTAATTGCTGTGTAATTGTGAGCGAGTTGTCATTAATGTTGGTGGGTCCTTGTTATTTGGGCGGTTTGACGAGAGGGGTTGAGTGGTTGAGAACAGCTTCTGTTTTGTAGTCGATCAGTGAGACCTGTCCCTTCGTTCACCTTAAAACTACTTCCTCTATTTTATGTTGACATGGAAGTGCATCGCCGTGGCTGTTTGGAGAGTGACAAGAAAAAAGAGAAATGCATTTGGTATTCTCGATTCTGCGACTGCTTCTCATTATTTTGGCGTGTCAAATGAATTGATCAACATTAAACAAAAATGTCTACAAAAACATCTGCCTAAATGTCTAGGTAGATGTGTTTAAATTATGAATATTCTTAAATAAAAGCCGTTTTCAATCTAGTATTCAATTCTACCCGGGCACCATGGATTGGGACCACAGGGAAGTGTTGGTTTGCATTCATTTAATCAACGGGTTATTAGCCTGCACTGAGACTCTGCAGTGCTGTCTATTATCTTACATTCACTGCCTCAGATACAAATACACATTCAGATACAAACATAGACTACAGTATTAGGAGAAATAACGGTTTGTATTTATCATTTACAAATACTCATTTACCAGATAGCTTGATCTAAGGTAACTTACAAGTAAGGCTAATTACAATCAAACCACAACAACCTATATTGGATTACCAAGTGCTACCGGATTAGGTTTCCAGATTCAACCAAATCAATCAGACATTTACTCATTGCCTTTATAAAAAAAAACGTTTTTACAAGGTCGTCCCAATCAATACTATTGACTGACTATTGACTTTAGGTGGAAACGGAGACCGTGGGATCTGGTGAATGGTTGAGGAGCCGATTGGCTGGTCATCAATTTGCTGCTGTGAGTTTAGAAACACCTTTTACCTACCTTCTCCAAATGCACAAACTTTCTCAAAATGTCCTGGAGGACTTCCTGACTCACTCCCCGGTCCCAAACCTATTGGAAGCCTCTAATGAAGGGCTGTACCTTCCAGGCAGGCATATTTCTCCAAATGACAGTAATTTACATATGATGCATTTAGAGAAGGAGAGGGCAGGCTAATTCTATTTCCAGATTTTTCCTTGGATCTAGCAGTCATTAGCAGATAGCGCAAATCAAATTTTTCCAATTTCATCAGCCATCTTGGAGAGCCTCCGTGAGCTCATCAGAGAGAGAGGCATTTATTGCTAAGTGTTCTTTATTGCATTAGCACACAATAAAGCGACCGGGGACTGCTACAGACGTTTATGTGGAATCCAGTTAACACTCTGCCAATTCGTTTTTTATTGGGACACAATCAATTTTTATTCATTTTGAAGCCAGAATGCTTTCTTTCATTGTGTGCCTTCCCCAGCTTATTACCCCTAAACTAATTACTCAGTTGTTTTCACAAAATGGTAATGTTTATGTTCAAGGGGGTTTTTCCTCTTGCAAACTCAGCCCATGGCCGTCCCCATGAATATCCGTATGTGTGTGTTCTTTCCCTTCGTACTGATGTAGTGTGCGCTGTTGCATATGTTCCTCATTACCCATTTCCACCGTGGTTTTGGGCATATTAATCAAATACATGTACTTTGTACAAGTATGACGCTAATGATATACAGTTTGGGACGTTCGTTTTCACGCATTATGTAGTTGTATAAATACGATCGCGGCCGCAGAATCTCACTGTCGGATTTGCAGTGTCCGAAGCACGGCATGGAATGAATGTCAAGTCTAAACACAAAATCACATAACCCTAATATTGGGTGAGGATTTTCAGACTTCGCAAATTATAAACTCGACTAAACCCCGAAAACATGGTCCCGTTCAGGGAGAACTGATTCGTGTGTCGGGGTTGTCCTCCAGGCCTGCGTCCTCTCCGAGCCGTTATTTATTTTGGTGGTTGTGTGAAGAGAACCTGAGCCTCGCGCGGAGGAACAGTGGCTGGAGGTGTCGCTGCTCGCTCGCTGTTTGCATATCTAGTGTGGTGGCATAATTAGAGTAGGCCTTTAAGTGCTTCTGGAGACGAGGCAAAGCCAAGACATCCCCCCCACCCCACCCACACACACACACACACACACACACACACACACACACACACACACACACACACAGACACAGACACACAGACACACACACACACACACACACACACAGACACAGACACACACACACACACACAGACACACACACACACACAGACACAGACACACACACACACACACACACACACACACACACACACACACACACACACACACCCGCACACACACTTCCATGTTCACTAAGCTTTCTAATGGCCTAAAGGTTGACGCTCACATCTCTTTTTGGTCGGTATCAGATATACACCTTTTACCTTTAACATTTGCTGCTAACTAGCATCTACTCACACCCTCCCCTGCTTCTGTGTTTAGTTACAAGGCGTTATAGTAATGCAGATGGCATAGCTTCTTTTATTCTGGTCTGTAGTGCCCAGATACACATTTTCCCATGCCTTCTTCCCGTTTGAAGGGGTATCTTTGATGCAGCGGGCTGAGGAATGCTTTTAACACATTGAAGAGATGACAAGTTATCATTGATCTGTCCTTACTTAGTGCGATCCATTAAATAATGTATGGGCCCTTGTGCATTACCGGTGCACTCTGCTGTCCTCAGCCCAT
Organism: Gadus macrocephalus; assembly: GCF_031168955.1. NCBI lineage: Eukaryota > Metazoa > Chordata > Actinopteri > Gadiformes > Gadidae > Gadus > Gadus macrocephalus. Next base: position 19,476,346 of record NC_082404.1, read on the forward strand.
TACAGAAGCAGGGCCGAGGGGCCCTTGTGGCTCTCGGGCCCTCAGAGGTCCTTGCGCTCTCATTTAATTAAATTATCCCATAATGAAAACTCCCATAATGAGATTAATTTTAATTATTCATCGCAACCGGAATTGAGCGGGCGGCGTCGTCCATTATTCATCCAGGGCCTAAACATTTTTCAATTCATCACCTTTTCCTTTTGTAAAAGGTGCAATTTATTAAGTGCTCTGCAGCTGGCGCTCGTAGCGATGGATGAAGACGGCCGACCCGGGGGTCGGGCCAGTCTCCCGCCAGCAGGTTGTCGTTTGATAATCTGCTCTGATCAGCACTATATTATACATCTATTAATTCATGCGGTTTGTCGCTCAATATCCCTACCTTTATGAATTAACAATAAGGGTATTTAACAGAGAGACTCTTTGACATGTTTCCATCAGCAACAATCCATGCTTTGTTTTTTAATTTTTCGTTTTTTTATTAGATTTGGTTGTACGAAAAAAATATTTCATACTCAGGTCCATCCTTCAGTGATATGATACGGAAGTCGTAGCCGATAGATTCTTTTATTAATACCTAAAGGCAGACGAAGGAATCATAATTATGGCGGTAACTCACTTCTACTCCTCATCCACCTCCGTTCGGTTGGCACGGCGTTTCCCTTGTGTGAGCAGAATTGGAACATTTTGGTGGCCTGCCAACTGAAAAAGTGAAGATTGCGGACTGTCACACAGTGTGAAACTGTAATTAGCTGGCAGAGATGTTGTTCTTATTTTTGTCTTGGCAGGCATCAGTGGGAGATGGGAACAGTGGAGATCTGTAAGATGATCCCACGCCCAAATAAGCGATACGCTTTTGTGATTAAAACGAGGCGCACGCATTTTCTTAGCGCACAACTTTTTACCACCTACTAACTGAAAGATGTGCCGCAAGAAAATGTCCGAGGCGGTTTGTCGCTCGGGGACGTGAATGTCATTGGGTCGTCGAGCTGAGTGCATTTATTAGGCGCTCATCAATAGCTTATTAATAATTCAGGCCGAGTCTGGGGCTTGTTCGGGGCAGGGTTTCAGCCAGCTTGTAATTTTGTAAATTGCTTCGTCATCATGCAACGAAGTGCATGTGAGTCACAGCTGCCAACGCAGAGCGCTGCGGCGATGACTGCATTCCAACTCAAGTTCAAAGACTGTTTAAAAACTAGAATTCGGACCCGATAGAGCCGCAGTCGAACCACCCTACAGACAGCATGTAGGCTATACATGTGTCTTTATTAGAGAAAATAAGAACAGATATCCCAATGTCTAGGCCCTGTGTATCCTCGCTGAGATAAGCATTTAGCAGACGGTGCTGTTTTTATTTTCCTTCGATTGTTTTCAAGGTTTCTGTCTTGCTTTTCTTGGGCGTCCCACAAAACCCTCAGCCCTTTCTCTCCCATTGTGAGCGTTCGGGCCCGGGTACGGCTTAGGCAGTACAACAATCGCTGGCCAGTGAATGAGTCAACCCGTTAATTACCTCCAAACAAGCCCTCTGATAACTGTTCAACAGGCCCCACTCCGACCAGTCATACCTGTTCCGCCTCCAAAAAACACACAATTCTTCCTCATTGTTTCCTAGGCAACTGGAAGTTTTTTGTGACCTATAAAAAGTTTCTACTCCTGTAACTGATCTGGGACTGGGCGGGTGTTTGTTACCATGGGCACCGCTAAGCTATTTATAGTTTCATCTAGCCAGTACACACACAGCACTTAAAAAGCAGCTCGCATAATTCAATATTTATTCACAAAACGATATATAAAAAACTACCCCACTTTATGAAGTACTTGAATGAAAATATAATAAAGCTGACAAATTGAGCGATATAAACATGAGTATTAGTTTGGAGAGCAGAAGCACCTGGAGCACCTTCCTGTGACTCATACAGTAGGAGATCATGTCCACCTTCTCCCTCCTCTTCCTCCCTCTCCCCCGGCCTGTGAAGAGCCCCCCCCTCAGAGCCCAGCCGCCAAACGGGATGTTTATTTTGGAGCGCGAGGATGGCCCCGGAGGACCGGGATGTCTTCGTTCTGGTTGATGGGCCGGGGTCGCAACAGCGGCAGGGAAAAGGTGTGAGGCATGATGCTGGTAGATGAATCAGGTGTGCGTGTGTGTGTGTGTGTGTGTGTGTGTGTGTGTGTGTGTGTGTGTGTGTGTGTGTGTGTGTGTGTGTGTGTGTGTGTGTGTGTGTGTGTGTGTGTGTGTCTGTGTGTCTGTTTGTCATCAAAGGTGCACCGCTGTGCGATCCTTCATGTCCGCTCACGCTGCCAGGCGCACACCCTCCATGGCGGAGGTGAATCCGAGTGCCTTCCGTATCAGAGTGATCGTTTATCCGTGAATCACGCGGTGGTGGAGAAGTTGCTGTGATTATCGAGGTGTCACGTGGAGGGTTCACACAGAGTCCTCCACGCCGACGCCGACCGCTGCGTCCTCTTAGCGGGTCATCTACACCGGCCCGTCAGCGACATCGGGATCGCCTCCTTTGTTTCACCGTTAAACAGTCTTTGGTGATCGGTGTAAGAGTTCAGTATCTACAGTATCATCGCTCATTATGGGGATACGATCATCTGAAAAGCAGAACTGTTTCTAAACTGATCCATTGTATCAGTCGACAAGCAGAATGTAAACGTTAATCTATTCACCTTGAGGGGCTAGATTAAGGTACATAGTATATGGAGTACAACTTCCGCTTCATGGATCATTATTCACCGCAGATTGTGATGTTCTTTCCAATGCAGCATTGTTGTGATGGTGACTTCAGCAACAATAACTTTACCTTTCAGATGTGTTTATATATAGCCTACTGTTTCATAATAAAATCCAGCTGGTTTTTAGTGGCCAAAACAGCACTCTACCTTATAAAGATAAGCCCTGAAACATTAACCATCGTGTAAACACAACTAAAACAAAGAAGTATCGCTAAGTGAACTCTTCGGTATCAGTGAGGTATTGCTTCTCTCCTCATCAACTCCAAATTGCTGCAAATGTGGCTTTTTTCCCCTGAGCTAGATGAGATAAAGCACATTTTAGCACACGGTACAAAGTAATAGTGGTGCCTTCCAGGCAACATTGCAAATTCCATTTCCTCATGGAGGAAGTCACCTTGCGCGAGAGGCTGCTGCTATTCCCAACACATCAAGAGGGAAGTAAAAAATGGAAAGTTGGCATATAATTGAGTTCCCTGCACTCGCATCAATGTTCCTCACAATAGCTTTGTCTGAATGAACTTTAGTAGGAAGTTCCCAGTTTAGTGTTTCACATAGATTTGATTAAGAAAATGTCGTAAAAAATTACCATCGTTTTCGATAAAAATCGTCAGATTATTTAACCAGTAGGAAGATATTAATTCTGTGTTTATGAAAGAATTCATGACGAAAATGGCATAGGAAATTAGTTTTTAGCTATAAATATAACGTTTTCGGGGAGATGAAAACATTACAACTGATTCAAATATGTCTCGAATCAGTTTCTAACCATGCAATAATTACAACAAATTATTTCCAGTCATTTTCTAGTGTCCCAAATCAAATTTGCATTCCTGTGTCCCCCACAAAATTCCTCAAGGGTCTGTTACCGGGCTTAACTATGTAAATGATGCAATCTTACTCAAAGCTGTTGGGACAGTTTATCCTGCCTGCCCTCCATTGGGCCTGGACTGGTAAGAAAAATAAACACAAGGCTGCCTCCTCCACTCATGGAGCCGCCCGTGATGAGGCCCAGACGCTGGCTCCAAGTCATCAGGAGGTGCTTTAGGGGCTACGCTATTAGCATACACATCAGCACTCCTCGCGCATAGTCTTAAACTGTGATTAACCCCCCGGTTATTTCCTAACTTCTTGCCATGCTTCCAGTCCCAGTATTCGACCGGGGCATGATGGGACGCACCTACTGCTGCGAGCTCGCATGCTAGCCACTAATAGTTCCTGCACACTCCCTTGTGCTGTAAGAAGTATGCGCTGGTCAGCATCTCACACCCTGTACTATAAAACGAGCAGCATTTGGTGGCTAAGATAATCCATATGTTCTTCTTTTTTTTTTTTTTAAGGAAGCATGTGAGAGGAGGAAGAGAAGATAGATACACCCAGCTGCTAAGTGTCTGTCCTGGGGTTAAAAATGACTCGAAAAGCGGTGTCCAATGGCAGGACACATTCAATACGGCAGAGAGTCCTGCTGTTTGCACATGCTCGTCAGGGGCCGAGCGTGGCCGTGGGTTAAATATAAGCGTTGCTACAGTATGTAGTAGCCCTGTAGCCTGATTCATTCATGTCGGATAGCTTGCTGACTAATAATACCCTTATCCTGGAATGGCAGTGTTTGTATTTCTGTGTCCGCCCCGGGTGTGGAAGGGACCCTGGCTCAGGGCGCATTAAGCCGCTGAGACAACGGCCGGCCCCCAGCGGGTCCTGGGAGCCCGCGCAGCGACTGTATTTAGTCACCGAGCAGAATGGCACAGGCCCAATCTAAGTGGCTTTCATCTGGCCAATTCAAACAGACGTCTGACCTCAGACATTTGCCTAATGTGTTTTTGTTATGCGGGCTCCTGGCTTCACAAATGTCACAGGGGCCGGCCCGGGGGTTCGGTGAGTGGCTCGGGGACTGGGGAGGTATCTGACAGGGTCCGGGGGGGGGAGGGGGGGCAGTACTCATGTCTCCATAACCTATGAGGTTTGTACCCTGTCCAACTGGGAGTCGGTTTGCAGGGGTTTTAACAAAACCCGTTCCAGCTCAAGCTGGCTGGGCTCCCCCCCCCCCCCCCCCGCCCCGGGGATGTTGGGGTGGGGTGTCGGGGGGGGGGGGGGGTGGCGTCAGCCCCCCTACTTCCGGGCCGGTGCTGATCCGCAGCCCCCGGCTCTCTGCTGACCTGGGCCCAACTGGGGCGGCAGCTGCGGGGGGGGGACGGGGGGGGGACAGGGAGTGCCACATTGCTGGATGCCCGGGTGGCACAGGCCTCGTCACAGACAGTTGGGGCAGCTCCTGACACATGTCCCCCGGCCGCGGCACTCATCTCCCTCGCTCATGTCGGAGGGGGGCGCTCAAATGTATCACCAAACATAATGGTATGTTAGGTTTGCAGCTGATTTAGATTTAGTGTGTGTCTTTAAAAGCTGAATTCCAGAGTATATACTGGTGGCGGTGGTGGTGGTGGTGAAAGGAGAGGGGGGGTTTATGGAGGCCCTCCGCAGTAACTCTACCACATTCAGATCACTGCAAACAATGAAAACTTTTCATCCCACAAAAGAGACTTGTCACTATGCCCAGCAGGGCCCCGCTCCCGATGGAAATAAAGTTCAGGAGTTTAGTGAGTGAAACCAGCATCTGCACCGGGTATCTGTCCCCTCTCTTCTACTACTTGAAAGTGGTGCTTTTTTTCCCTCGCTTTCCAAATTGTCCCCGCTGTCATAAGCACGCAGCTTTAAGAGGACACGACAGGAATAGAACGGAGACGTGAAAAATGGCGACCTTTCTCCTTCAGTCCACAGTTTGCCCTAAATGACAAGGCCGGGTGTAATTCTATGTTTTTCTTGTTTGCCGACTTCCCCAATGAAACAGGAACGTTTTGGCTTTTGCTCGCCAGCGACACAACTCACCTTCAGTGCCGTAGACTTCGTTGTCCGGGAAGCAAACCAACGTTACACCAGCGTCACATAGCTTGTTCTGTTGCATTGGATGGAAGAAACCACCAATCACTATTATTAATTATAGTGTATACAAAGTACCTAAAACTGTGTTAAAAGTCTGTCAAGCAGAGAGAGTCAACTAGACCTTGCCCCTTTCATGCAAGTTCCTTATCACACACCTTGGGAGCCATCAACCATTCCCACTGAATCCAGAGTGTAAAGGAGGAGTGAAGTCCTGGTAACACGGAGCACACAACACGCAGTTGGTAGATCTGTTTGGTCTTGTTGTATTTAAGGACAACCAAAATACTGCTACTAACTTGGCAAACCTTTTATCCTGACCTTAGATTACACACCACTTGAGCCAAAAGAGAATCCACAATACCAGTCTCTCTCTCTCTCTCTCTCTCTCTCTCTCTCTCTACACCCCTAAATAAAGCTGGAAATGACTTTATTAATCCCCAAGGTGAAACTCCATAGAGAGACAAATCGTTATAAATGTTAAATGTTTTTAAGATAAATCGCGGCCTACTGTGCTGAAACTCCCCCTTTTGCGTTTAATGCGTTGATTCTTCCTCCTCTTCAAACAAGCTGTATATCCTCGTGTAAGGCCCTTCAGAGGGGCTCCCAGATGTAGTGGGTCTCGCTCTGAGTAATAGGTCTCTAAAGTGTGCTTGTTTGGCTCTTTTTGTGGGCCAGGGGAGAGCAGTTAAATGTCTGTCTGAGGATTCAGAGGTTCCTCCGACCGAGGCCTTCTCCAGGTGCGCCTCAGAACTCATAAAATATAGATATTTTTCCAGTCCATGGATAAATTTCATCAGAGATAACTTTCTTTTTGTCATCACCAAAAACGTTGAACAGTATTTTAGACTAGAGTTATGAATCGCTGTTTTATGGTCTGTTTGTTTTTTAGGATGCGGTGAGTTCCGACGTGTCTAGTACTATTGAGCTACTTCACCTTGGGATCATTTGTTTGGACTCCTGACTTAATAGGAAACATATCAGCTTTTCTTTTGTCAAACCAACATTACGCATCCAACATGGCCGCACCACTGCTTATTATTTACCTCTGCCTTGAGGTTGAAGTCTGTTGAGGCTAACCGCTGCCTTTGTTCAAGGCTTCTCTGAAGAGGAAACATCCAATGTGTGTTTTCATGTAGAGGTGTACGCTCTGTATTTACTTGTATCACCCTGATGTTTGTTTCTTTCGGGGAGAATTCAGGCCTCACCAGGAACTTTCATCCACCACTTGAAAGCTCTTGACTCACTAGTAATTTACCCCGAGGGATTTTAAAATTATGTGTCTGCACTGTCAGAATCTTCTCTTGTGGCGACAGCTTGTGATAATCAAAGATTTACTTTCGAGTTTTAATGAAAGCCCCCGTAGATAAACGCCTTTATGTTGTATCAAGATGTTTGAGTCTTGGAGATATACCTTCAAAGTCATTTAGGAATGTTATTTCAACAAAATCGCAACTTTACTTTTACTCATATGTCGTTGTCGTTTTTCGTCCTACTTTGACCAATACAAGCTTTGGAAAACAGTTGAACTAAATAAGTGTGCGGCTTTATGTCTTTCGGAGTTCTCGCCGGAGAGAGTCCGGACAAAATATAATCCAACAGCCTGTAGGTCCCACGTGTGTCAGGAAACGGGAGAAAGTCGGTTTAAATACTTTTATTCTCCCTTCCCCTTAAATCAATAGGCGAAAAGTTCAGCTGGTACTAATTGTATAAATCCATAAAAGCTGTTATTTTTTTAATGCAAAGTTTTCTTAAGTTCATATTTCCCATGTTGGAGGGCAAAGGTTGTGGGTGGAATTCTCCATTCTTTGTGTCAAGAGAGTGGAATTTAATCCGTGAAGGTGTGACACTGTGCACAGTAGTAGCTAGAGCCGAACACGGTCGACTCTTACCCACGGACAACGTTCTTTCTTCATACACGTTCATCGCTAGAGTGTTAGCATGTTATGTCATCCCTTCAATTTGATTGGCTGTCACATCCCTCCCACACCTTCCACGTTTGTTTATGTATACTTTGTCAAGTTGTGTAAACCCACCCTGCCGCTTCCCCGTTTAATAGCGGGCAGGATAGTCTGGTGGTCCGGGTGTTCAGCTCCCCGTGAACGGCCTTGGGTTCGATCCCCAATGTCCGCCACTATCTGAAGGCCGCCCGGGCACGATGCCCCCCCCCCCTAGCTGCTGCTTGATGCCATGTATCTATACGGGCTGCATTGGGTTTGGATGAGATCATCTGCTGAATGACTAAACAGTAAAGGGAGAGGTGAAAGCTTCCCTCTCTCAGTGGTTTACAAAGGAGCGAGCAGGTGACTCAGACGCCTTGAAGAGGAAGGTAGGGGTGAGGGCGTCTTGCTCAAGCTCACCTGGTGCCAGGGCGCTGTCCTAACGACCTCCGCTGGGGGTCGACGCCCTTAGCCGCTACGCTATCCTTTAAAAATAAAACGTCTCCAACCATTTGGGAGAGGAGTTTTTTTTTAGTTTTTTTGCCCGACTGGCGAACTTCTTGGCCCTGGGTGGACAGTGCCCGTCTCTCGTCACTCTAGATTGCAGGCAGGCATCTCCGCAACCCCACAACACGCAGACCTCGGAGTCGCCGTCAAGATAATCCTTAATAAAGAACGGCTTCGCATTTAATCTTGGCTCACTTCTCAAATTTCTTGCTTGATATAGTTTTTGGCAAGTGGCGTTTTAGCGCTGATGTCAGTTGAACAGTATCACTGCATCTTTTGTTAGGCTTCCATTTGGCAGGAACTGGACCTGGTTCTTTTTTTAAGGAGAGTGGGTTTTTATAGTTGGAGATGAGATTATTTCATTGGTCTAATTTGCGTATTTGCCGGTTTTGTTTCACCCACAATTTCGGTGGTTTCCTCGTTAACATCCATTTAAAAATGGCTTTGTGCGTTTCCTAAAACATGGAACAATCTGCTGAACTAAGCAGTGTTGTGATGCTACACAAAGCTTCTCTGCTTTTACACGTTTACAAGTTGTTTTAATTTAACACACCCAAGTTTCATAGTGTAGAACATAATAATGCCTGTAATCTACGACGGCTAGTGAAACAAAAGGGCAGGGTTCAGTTGAGCCTTGACTCAAACCGTACCATTACGCCACAACAGCATGTGAACGCCGTAGTATGAGTGGTTCCTTTGACTCGTAAACAGCTCTTTGCTAATTACACCGTGCAAATTTTGAGTAGAACAACTCAAAAAATTGCCTCGCAAGCTAATTTATACAGCAGCCGTATCGAAATGAATTCGCAAAGAAAATGCAATAACTGTGCTTCCGTCCCTGTCGGCCCACTGCTGTGCTATTAGAAATAGCGACGGCAGAGTCCCTGATCTATTAGGCAATTGAGTTATCAGAATCGGTTTTACAGCCTGCAATATTTCATTCTCTTTGGACTTTGAAACATGAGCCTGCAGATTTACCTGGAGAGAGAGCCTTTGGAGAAGGCCTCAGTATCCTTTCATCAATAACTACCATACCTTTTTGATAATTACAGGCTCTGTGTGGACCTATTTCTATTTGGTCTCTTTTGGAAACAATGCCTTTCTTATTTTTCCTGGCTCTGCTTCGCTATACCTTAAATATTTACCATGAATTAAAATGTAGCTAGCAATCAGGTATTGACTGACTGTGTTGCGTTCAAAAGAAGGAGATAAACGATTTGACTGCCTTTCAATGGCAAGCACTGTCTTGAATGTAGAATGAGTGAAATATGATTCATGTTTTACACTCGGTGTCCGACGGTAGATATCGGAGACGTGATGCAGGGCAAATCTAACGGGGAAAGGCTAAGCTAACTGCTAATACACACCTCTCTCCTCCTCCTCCTCCTCCTCCTCCCCTGACCAGATGTGCTCTCTCTCTCAGCACCTCTTTAATGTTCCTAATGCATTACTTCCTCCTTCCTCCATTCATCATCATTTTTCCATCCCACTACCATTCGTATTTCACCTACCGTTTTATGATACGTAATTAGCCCAATGCTGCAGTAACGGTTCACTGCACATTCAACCATTCATAACCCCCCCAAAAAACAATGTGTCAAAGGAGAGAGTGACAGAGGGCGGGGGTGAGAGAGGAAGGAACGACATGCAGACATGTTTAAATAAATGCCGGGTCCGGCCCGTAGCTCAGGCCGTTTGGACGTTAGCGAGGCTGCGTCCTGATGCACGTCCTCGTCGGCAGCAGTTAAAATAACAACCTGGACCAAACAGAAGGCCCTCATTACCCCACAGACAGACACGGGGTGTGTGTGTGTGTGTGTGTGTGTGTGTGTGTGTGTGTGTGTGTGTGTGTGTGTGTGTGTGTGTGTGTGTGTGTGTGTGTGTGTGTGTGTGTGTGTGTGTGTGTGTGTGTGTGTGTGTGTGTGTGTGTGTGCGCGCATGTGTGTGTGTGTGTGTGTGTGTGTGTGAATGTTTGTGCGCTTGCGTGTGTGTCTGTGTATGTCTGTGTGTGTGTGTGTGTGTGCGTGCGCATGTGTGTGTGTGTGTGTGTGGACAAAGGAGTCCAACTATCCATCGTGGGACAGACACGGCCAGGCTGCTGAGACCCCAACCCCCCCCCTCCTGGATCCACACACTAATGACCCTAACTCCTGTTTACCCCTTCTCCCCCCCCTGCTGAACACACGTATGGTCAGTAGAGGAGCCCCCCCCCCCCCCACACACACATTACAGAGGACGGAGAAGAGAGAAGGGAAGAAAAATGGTTTGGAGTGACCAAGGGGGAGAAAGGGAGAGGGGGGGAGGAGCGGTGGGGGGCTATGGGGTTCGGAGGTTAGGGGGGGTACTCTGGGTCGCCCCTGGGCTGTGTGAGCCCCGGTGATCGCCCCGACGGTGGTCCTCCGTGCCCTCATTGTCCCAAAGCCTCGCTGATACAATCTGGAGAGGGCTCTATCGCTGGAGCCAGGGGTGAGTGACATATGGACAGAGAGAGAGAGAGGGAGAGGGGAGGGGGAGGGAGAGAGGGGGGGAGAGAGAGAGGGAGGGAGAGGGAGAGAGAGGGGGAGAGAGGGAGAGAGAGAGAGAGGGGGAGAGAGAGAGGGGGAGAGAGAGAGAGGGGGAGGGAGAGAGAGAGAGAGAGAGGGAGGGAGAGAGAGAGGGAGAGAGAGAGAGAGAGAGAGGGAGAGGGAGAGAGGGAGGGAGAGGGAGAGAGAGAGAGAGAGAGAGGGGGAGAGAGAGAGAGAGAGAGGGGGAGAGGGGGAGAGAGAGAGAGAGAGGGGGGGAGAGCGAGGGAGGGAGAGAGAGAGGGAGGGAGGGAGAGAGAGAGAGAGGGAGGGAGAGAGAGAGGGAGGAGGAGAGAGAGAGAGAGGGAGGGAGAGAGAGAGAGAGGGAGGGAGAGAGAGAGAGAGAGAGGAGGAGAGAGAGAGAGAGAGAGGGAGGGAGAGAGAGAGAGAGCGCAGTGCCGAGCAACTTTCTGACTTCTCAAACAGCAGCAGCCTCCCTCCCTCCCTCCCTCCCCTAACTCCCTCCCTCTCTCTCTCTCTCGCTCTCTCTCTCCTTTTTTTTCCCTCTTCCTCAGACACTCGCTAGTCAGTGCCTGAAGCGGTAATCGGACAGCTCTGTTTCTCACCAGGACCGGGGTCTCCTGAGATACAGCGCAGGGCTCCATGGGTTCCTACACTTAAAATGAAAAAGAAAAAAGCGCTCTTGCACGGTACATTTGTTTTGCCCGCCGAGTCCACCGACACCTGAAAAGAGTTTTGCCGCAAAGTTGAAAGTTTGCCCGCTTCTATTCTTTCGCCCTGGACTGAATCTGTTTCCTCAAGAATATTTTCAGAAAAGAAAAGAGAAAGAATAACTGAAAATATTAGTAGGGATAAACGCCAACACGGGATTCCACATAACTGGAGTGAGTATGATTTGGACTTTATTTCATTTAATATTGTGTTTTTAATTGTATTCACGATATACATTTTTGCTCTGCAACATTACGTCATTCATGTATTTCTTACTTTAAATCAGAAACGGGAATCAAGGTTGGCAAAGATCCCCTTATCGTGAGGCTTGTGTTTGTATCAATCATCCTATGTTGGCATATCTTCCTATTTATTTGGCCATTTGTAATCATTCGATTTTCATTTCACCTGGACAGTAAAAACAACAAATAGCCCAGTATTAGGAAATAATTTTGTCATACTTTCTAACAATAATTTTGTGATAATTCTTAACAGTTAACTACACCATAATTTCATTCTCCTAATTATGCAGTTTGGTTCTATTAAAAAAATAGCTAAATCAGCTAAGATGTTTTAAAAAATGTACACAACTGAGGCACTTATTTTACCCATATAACTGTAATTTATATGATTTCATCACAATTTTCTGAAATAGCTAGGGCCCTCCTCAAGCCTCTACATGACGTAATCATATTGTTCAGGTTGATTATTACAAGTTAACAAGGTGAATTTTTTTTAGAGGAAATAAGTCAATTGTAAATTATAAAATACATCCGACAGAAAAGTCCGTTTTTTTTATTAAAAAGTATGGAGTAGTGTTTAATATTTTGAATCGTAACGGCAGCTCCTAAAATAATGTTATATGCTGGCTTGTCATGTCATATTTATTTAAACTATTTATATAACTATAATACATATTCAATATTACAATTTAGCGCATCACTACTTTCCTCAACAACAACATTTGCTTCTCTTGTAATCTCGTCCAAAGTCGATCACAACCTCCAGCCAAAGAGCTCCAGCGCGGTCCTTCACTCTAGACCCAACACTATTTTAACTTCCATTCTAAACCCTTCACACACCAAAAGCAGACGTTAGAGAGTGACCGTCCCCCCAGCAGCAGGGCTTGCGTGCTCAGCACCCGTTGAAAAATCACCCCGAGCCGGCAGAACCCAAACAGGCGGTCCCTGCGGGGGTCCCCCTCCGGACCGGCCAGCGGGAGGGTAAACAAACCCTCCAGTTAAAGCAGTTGACGTCCAGTGCCATCTGCCGAGCCCCGGAATGCAGCGTGTGTGGAGGCCGAGGAGCCCCCGGCCCCCCACTCCGGCCCCCCACTCCGGCCCTGACCGTCCCCTCCCTCAGACGGGCTGGGGCGGCCGGCTGGCCCTGCTGCCTCTCTCTCTCTCTCTGTCTCTGTCTCTGTCTCTCTCTCTCTCTCTCTCTCTCTCTGTCTCTGTCTCTCTCTCTGCCTCTCTCTCTCTCTGTCTCTCTCTGTCTCTCTCTGTCTCTCTCTCTGTCTCTCTCTCTCTGTCTCTCTCTCTGTCTCTCTACCTCTTTCTCTCTCTCTCTCTCTCTCTCTCTACTCTCCCTTTCCCGGCGCTTCCATAAATACATACAAGACGAGTGTAACTAGCTGTAATCACTCCTTGCTCTAAATGAAGGATTTTCTGCATTTTAATGTGTGTGTGTGTGTGTGTGTGTGTGTGTGTGTGTGTGTGTGTGTGTGTGTGTGTGTGTGTGTGTGTGTGCGCGTGATCAGAGACCTGCAGCATGGGTCTGTGTAATTATTGTGCGTTTGTGTGTATGTGTGTTTACCGTGTTTGTGTATAAGGGACCGTTGTCTCTGAACTTGTGTCTCTCTCTCTCTTTGTCATCTTTCAAAATGAACGTCATGTTTAAAATTCGAGCCCTTCTCATTCCGGGGTGGAAGATAAGGGAGTAGGAAATGGAGGCTGCAGCAACGCCATACAGAGACTGCACTCATGCAAGGCCCCATGTTTTGGTATAGACAAACATGACAGCCCATGTAAGGGCTTCCGCCGCGGTGTCTATTCAATCACACAATAACCCTTATTTATTTAATGAATGAATAATGAATAGTGATACGGGGGCTGTTTGTCTAGGGTATTAGCTATACTAATGCGTACACACGAGCAGTGATCTTGTGTGCAGGTTGCAGGGTGTGTGTGTGTGTGTGTGTGTGTGCGTAGAAGCTAGGCTGGGCCCAAACAGAGGGACCTGTCTTCTTGTTGCCGGTTGTCGGGGGATAGGTGTAGTTTTGCCCCCGGGTAGAGTCCCTTGAATCCCCCGGCCTGGCCACCGAGGGCTGAGACACACTGAGATACGCCCGGCTGCACGATGCTGCTCTGAAAGGAACAGGACCAGCGAGAGAAGAGACACGGGGGAGAGATAGGGGAGAGATAGGGGGAGACAGGGAGGAAACAGCAGGGCTGCCTCTTAAGTAGCCAATACCACGATTAGGGGCTGCGGTTGTTTACTAAATAGCGCAGGATGTTGTTTTGTTAACACACCACTGTTTGGATCAGGAATAGGTGAAAGAACAGGAAGCCAGTGTCGGGACAGAGCTGTTGACGGCCCATGCAGGACACTCGTCTCTCTAGTACCCCCCCCCCCCCCCCTCCTCGGTGGCTTTAAAGGGAGGGAATGACAATTAGGTGGTTGGGTTTGAGATGAGCATGTGAGCTTTGAGTTGAATGAAAACTTGATTTGATAGATTTGTTGTTGTGTGAACCTATTAGTTGATGCAATAGAGAAATATCCGTTTTATTTTGCTTTTTAAAAGAGACATTCCCCTTAAACTTCCAAACAAAAACATAATGCTATTTTTGGCACATTTTTCATTTTCATTTCACAAATATGTTGAAAATTCGGATCAGTTAAATTAGATATAAAAAACAAAAACAAAATCATGTCACAGTGGAAGTCATGGTCTTACCTTCTGTCCTTCGAATATTAAGCATTCTCTCTCTCTCTCTCTCTCTCTCTCTCTCTCTCTCTCTCTCTCTCTCTCTCTCTCTCTCTCTCTCCCCCCTCCCTCCTCCCTCCCTCCCTCGCTGTGTTTTGGAGCGTGTGGAGCATGGTGTGATAAAACGTCACCTCAAACCCTGTTTGATGCGCCCTCAAAGGTGAACCGTCCTTCTGGAACCCATTTGCAAGGTTGTAGAGCGCAGTATTAACAGATCTAATGTCTACTCAGTGAGTTGCTGCAGCACTGTCACATTCGACTAAAGGAGAGAGACACAACGTATGGCAGCACACATTTGGGAATAATTGCGCATTTAATTATAGATTAATGAAAAAAATATTATTATTGGTTAAGCATAGACCTACTGATTTATACCATTGTTTGTCCTCTTCATGTAATTGAACACACATATTTTATAATTAGAACAATTTGAAATTTTATAAACCAATATTATCACAATTGATAATGATATAAATTACACAATTTAGAATGTGAATTAGGAATAGTTTTCAATGTCACTGGCAAAAAAATAACAAACCAGCTAACCTTAAAAGTAAAAATAAAGGTAGAAAATACACTCAGTAGCTTCTAACAACAGAAGCTAAGGCCATGCATTAGAACCATTTTACTATGCTTGTTGTGAACTTCAACGAGAAATCGACAAATAAATAAAATGGTACACGTCCCAGAAAAAGGCTGTATTAAATGTATATATTGTATAAAATGCTGTATTAAATGTATGTATTTTCTGGCAGCTCTGCGTTCTCTGGCCTCGTATGAGACACCAGTGATGTGTAGCATTTTTTTAACTGTGCCTAATTCCAGTCACATCTGTGTCCAATCGTTGTCTGCATCTGCATTCTTTGCGAGTGGATTTATTTTTCCTGGGCCACCATGTGGCTTCAGCTGACCAGCTTAAGTGGGGATTAGTTGTTTTAAAGTTATTTTGATTAAAGCATTGTTTTTAAAAATGTGTAAGTGACAACACATGGCTCATGTCGTCAGAACAAAATGCACCTTCGGACTATATTATTATACACTATTCCCTATAAAGATAGCATCCAAAAATAGTGGCCACTGAATATATAGATTTATTTAAATTTTTTATTTGTATTTATATTTTTCTCCTATATTTCAAATAGAGAAATAATAGATAATAGACATTGGATTTCAGCACTATTAAGAGATAGGTTGAGAAATGCCAGTTTGCTTGATACAACCTATTCTAAAAAACCTACGTACGTGTGTGTGTGTGTGTGTGTGTGTGTGTGTGTGTGTGTGTGTGTGTGTGTGTGTGTGTGTGTGTGTGTGTGTGTGTGTGTGTGTGTGTGTGTGTGTGTGTGTGTGTGTGTGTGTATAAGAGTGTGTGTGTGTGTGTGTTTGCCCTTGAAAGTGGCAGGTCTTGAAATAAGCACAGCAAAAGAAAACAAGAGGGTGCGTGGGGGGTAGGTGGGTGGTGGGGGTAGGTGGTGGTGGTGGTGGGGGGGGGGGGGGGGGGGTTTGCAAACAACCGTAGGTGAAGCATGCTCACCCCAGCATCCACGGCAGACACTTCCAACGCTTCACATCGCCCGGCTTTGTTCCGCCCTCCTTCAAAGAGCTGGCGGTTCAGGTTGAGCTCCAACACTTCAAAGATGCTCAGACGCCTTTTCTCCTTCTTCTCTTTTTAACAATAAATATTTAGCGGTGCAGAAGAAGGGCTGGTTTTAGCCTCTAAAAGCCCCCTCCTTCCCAGGCACCCTGGCTCCCTCCGCACTTGCCCCCCCCCCCCCCCCCCCCCCCCCCCCCCTTTACCTGGCTTGTAATCACCTGCTGTGAGGAAGGAGGGTGAGGGGGGGGGCAGCATGGAGTAAGCCTACTATTCTGTGACTTAAAAAAACACAGTCCGCACTTCACACACACCTCCTTCTCTGTGAATAGCTCTGTTCCATCCTCTCTCTCTCTCTCTCTCTCTCTGTCTCTGTCTCTGTCTCTGTCTCTCTCTCTCTCTGTCTCTGTCTCTGTCTCTGTCTCTGTCTCTGTCTCTGTCTCTCTCTCTCTCTCTCTCTCTCTCTCTCTCTCTCTCTCTCTCTCTCTCTCTTTCCTCCCACCCTCCCTCCCTCTACCTTGACCTTTCCCAAGTGTTCTCAAAGTGCTTTTATGGCAGAATGTCCTTCTGCAAGTTTTGAAACGTTCAACCCAGTTTGATTTAGTTTTTTCCATTGACATCTTGTGTATTTTACACCCCCCCCCCCCCCCCTGCCGTTCCCCCGGTGCCGTTTTAAAGGCCCAGCCAGTGTTGCAGGAGTCACGTAGTACAGCTCTAGTCCGCCGGGCTCCTAAAGTGAGGGTGAAATATAATGGTTATTTTGGCTAAGCTGACCCCCAAATGCACGGTGGGGGGAAAGTGGGCGAACGCTAAAAGCTGGAATGGTATTCATGGAGGGGCTTTGCCTCGGTGCGAAGACAAAGGCCGGGTTACAGAAGAAAAAAGAGAAAAAGGCAAAGAAAGGAGGAGGAGAAAATGGGAAGAAAGAAAGCAGAGAGACGGTGGAGCTCAGGTTACCCCCGGCCATGTAAACACTCGCCATTAAACATTCATGCTCGCATTTTACCCCAAAAATACTTAATATTTAAAACTTCTCCCCCCTTCCCTCCTTGACCCGTGGAGTACCTTCTGACAGCGCTCTCGGCCCTCTGGCCCCCACGCTGCTGCCAGACCCCGCTTTATAGATAAATATATCGATATAAATACACAGTATGCAGTGTTGTAGGCCGGGGCTCTGGCTGGAAGTGGGCGAGAGTGGACAGCAGAGTGTAACTGTCAGCTCACAGAGTAATAGAGGCATTCACAGCGTCATAGGAAACATATGTGGCTCCATATGCTCCCTCTCCCTCTCCCCTCTCGTCCCTCTCTCCCTCTCTCCCCCCCTCTCTCCCTCCCTCCCTCTCTCCCTCCCTCTCCCTCTCCCTCTCCCCTCTCGTCCCTCTTCATTGTCTCCGACGCACCGCTGATCGGGGAGCCTCTGAAGTGCCCCCCCCCCCCCCCCCGTGTGTGTGTGTGTGTGTGGGTGTGGGTGTGTGTGTGTGTGTGCGTGTGTGTGTGTGTGGGTGTGGGTGTGTGCGTGTGTGAGGGTAGGCTAGATGGGCTCACAAGTATCAACAAGGGCAGATGTGCAATGTGTGTGAGTTAT
>NC_082404.1:19496351-19508987 GCF_031168955.1 Gadus macrocephalus
GAAGCATTTTAACGGCTGTGTGGTTAAAAACAGGACACATTGTCAGGGAACAACGATATCATCTGAAATACTAAATATGCGTATCAGGCTTCAGTCTTACAATTACAGCATAAACATGCTGTAAAACCCTTTTTTATTTATCTCGGCATCTCTTTGGCCCCAGCATGAAGCCCCAATGTTTATCGACAGCACAGATAATCCTTGGCCATTAAACGTAATTGGGAATGACAGCACAATTTAGAAAACATTTAGCCGTAATTTCATTATCGCACTTTGATTGAGCACAGTGGCGGCGAGGGGGCGACGGGAAGGGAATTTGCGGCTGCGTTTCCCGGATGGCTTGTGTGCGTCTGCTGCAGTTTTTTTTTGTGTTGGTTTTGTGTTTTTTTTTGTTTGGCCTTATATTGTCTTTGCCCCGATCAAATCCTCTGAGCATACATCCACACACAAACGAGGAAGACAGACTGAGTCTCTTCAATGGCGTGGTCTTCAGTGTAAACACAGCAACAATTAAGGAGCTTGCCAGAGCAAACAAATGCCTCGTGAGTTTCTCATCTGCCTCTCCCAGTGAGGCATGAGGCCTTTATAATCAGCCAGAGTGGCTGTACTTTTAACAAGCACATTAGCTGTAGCCTCAAACCAGGGAACATCTGTTAATGCTCTGCTATGCTATACAATTCCATGTATCGGTTTTTTTCTGTTCGTAAAAAAAATCTGATTGCAATGGTAAATTATGCATGGTTTTTGTGAGGGTAGAACGTCATTATTGTGTAAAATTTTTTTATCTTTAGAAGGGTTTTATTTATTTTTATTAATTGGGAAGTGGAAAATGCCTTTTATAATAACATTTTGGCTATTTTAGTTATTTAGGTAAATTCCTCTTCATCATTTTTGTGTTTGGATAATACTAAAAATAAATCTACACATCATATAATGTAAAATGATATAAAAGCCATAATATAGCCTATACAATTCATCCTTCAAATCCTAATTGAAAAATAAATTTAATCCTTTATTAGTTATTAGTATTGTGTCCCTTGTAGTTTAAAATTGCCTTACATTCATATAAAAATAAATATCTAATTCTGAATTATGTAGAAACTGTAAAAATCCTATAATGTGTCGTGCTATGTCTGTCTCACATCCGGGCAGATATCCCTAATCTAATTTGGTGTGTGTGTGTGTGTGTGTGTGTGTGTGTGTGTGAGACGGGGGTTGTTTTTTTTAATCTAAATAAATCTGTTTTTGTATTGTTCCTGTGTGTGTGTGTGTGTGTGTGTGTGTGTGTGTGTGTGTGTGTGTGTGTGTGTGTGTGTGTGTGTGTGTGTGTGTGTGTGTGTGTGTGTGTGTGCGTGTGTGTGTGTGTGTGTGTGTGTGTGTGTGTGTGTGTCTTTCACCAGGTCTATGGAAATGCAGGATCTAGCCAGTCCTCACAGTCGTTTAAGTGGAAGCAGTGATTCTCCTAATGGTCCGAGCCTTGACAACTCCCATATCAATAACAATTCCATGACACCCAATGGCACCGAAGGTATGTGCACCAGCAGCCTGATCCCTCTTTAACTGCTACTAAACACACTTTATACCCCAGTGTGCTGAATACACTATGCACACGGCCGACCGATAACCGTGTACCGTGTGGCAGATAAGGCTGTTTCCTCAAATCCTAAGAAAAGTGAATGTAGCGTAGAAGTGAAGTAAATAATTTCTCTCCTGTGGTGTGTTCTATGTGCATTTGTGCAACTGCAAAACTACTTTGAAAATATACTCGTTTTCCATCAATGACAAACAAATGAACCAAAATAACAAACCTGATGTAATTATTTGTATATAGCGCACACATAATACGATCTACCTGGTAAAGAAGAACATGAGATTTGTATTTGAGCCGGTGGTAATTCAATCTGATTTATTTAATTTGTCGAGCAGCGCTGACCATCACAATGATTCTGCCCGTAGTTCCAGTCTATTTCGTCTTACGTGACCTGATGCAAATGGTATATATTTTTTTCCGTGCATATTTGCATTGTATTTAAGTAACCAAGCGATTATTCACTATTCCATGGCATGAAAACGCAGAAGTGTTTTGCATGAGGTCTGTAGTTGTACGTCTTATTTACTCAGGTGAATCGGCCCGGTGGTAAAGGCTGATCCCTGTTTAGTCACCTCCCGTGAAACGTACACACAAAACACACACGACATCGTCTACAGCGAGAGTGAGATTTAATCTTCATTGAGGAAAAAATGCTCCACATGTGGGTAGTGTTGCTTATCATCACCACCACCCGACCTCCGCCTTCCTCCACCTCTCCTTTATGACCTGCTCCACTAAGGGCCTGTATCTCTGTCCTCGGTGTCATCTGCCGTTCTCTCTCTCCCGTAGGTGATAGCATCACAATGCTTACCACTGCAGACTGGCTGTTAGGTTCTAGCTCACAGTCTGCTGCAGGTTTGTCTCCTCCCTGGCCCAACGCACAATGAAAGGACAATACTTGGTGTTCACCCCCCCCCCCCCGCCCTCAGTGCACACACCTTTGTTGTGTTGGTGCGAGTGCGGCAAAACGACAAGCACTCTTTTGTAGTTTGCCCCCATGTTTGAACCATGGGGACCCTGGCCACCATCTTGATTTGAGACCTATGCCCTCGCTTTTAAATGTCGGAGAGCAAAGAAAATTAATCCACAAAGATTTTAAAGTCAACTCAACTATTGTGCCTTTCATTTGGTTAACTATCCGGCGTGTGGTTGTTGTGTCGTTGAGTTGAAGCATGGTTTGGGAGCGCCTGGTGCAGCAGTCCACAGTGTGGACGTCTGCCTGCTTCACTGTGGCTTTACCATTGATTTTATTATTTTCTCCCGTCCCCGAGTGCCCGGCCCTGATGGATCCAGTGGTTAACGTGCGCCCTGTGAACGAGTGTGTGCTCGTGTGTGCATGCACCCTGCCACCATTATCATTATCTGTATGTAATCCTTGTGTTGTTTAAAAAAAAGAAACCAAGGGGGGGAAGAATGCCTTCCCACCGCCTCCACATGTTTCCGAGCGGAACCAACCTAGCGAAGGCATGTTGGACATGACAGAAAATGGCTTCTTCAACCATGAGGCTATCCGCAGAGCAACACTCCTCTGCACAGCTTTATGATTCTGTCCTCCCTCCCCTTCCCCTCCTCCCCTATCCCCCCCCCCCCCACACACACCCACCAGAAACCCCCCCTCCAGTCTGCCTGGAGTGAAATGGATTGATTTCAAAGATTTTCCGAGCTGTCGGATGGCTGTGAAATTGTCTTTGCCGCGCTGGAGCTCTAACTGCTTTATGAAGGAGCCGGGGTCAAACAGCCCCCCCCCGTCCCCCCACCCACCTCCCTCTCCTATTCTTTGTCTTTGACGTTTCAATCTTACTTGCACGTCCATTCGAGACGCCATTTCTTTATCATTCTTTTTGTGTTGATTTTCTGTTCTGTAACACTGAGCTGACATACTGTTTCTTCTGCTTGTTTCCCTCCATGATTCACCATTTAAAATACGGTAAGACACTAACAAGATATTTTTACAAATTGTCATTGTGATTGATAAAAAATTATGTTCTCATGCTATTATTAATTATTCTAAGATGTTTAAAGTGATAAGAGGTTTGATAGGCCTTAGTGTACTTTAACCACAGTATTCCACAACTAGGAAAAATGCTTATTTGTTTTGCCATATCTCCCTTTTAAAAATTATAAAAAATAATAATAATCTACCAATAAACAAATAATTATTATCCCTTAGCATAATATAGGCAATACTTTTACTCAATTACCCTCTGAATTTTATTGAAACCTTAAAATGAAAGTTCTTTGACTTGTTTCCCATCCATGTAATATCATCAATTCATTCTTCATACTTTTTTCATTCCGTGTATTTTAAAACAATATTCCAGTAGATACCCTGACGCGTGTGTACTAAGGTGTGTGTGTTGACACACCGAGTCAGTTACCGTGGTGACCGTGGGGACCTGTTTTTGGTTTGCAGTTAAAACAGAACAAATGAGCAGCAGTGACATCTCCACCTCTGTGGCAGACGCCTCTCTGGACAGCTTCTCAGGATCAGGTGAGGCCTGCGTGCGTCTGTGTGTGTGTGTGTGTGTGTGTGTGTGTGTGTGTGTGTGTGTGTGTGTGTGTGTGTGTGTGTGTGTGGCTGGGTGGCTGGGTGTGTGTGTCAGTGTGTTTGCACATGTGTGTGATGGTGTGGGTGTCAGTTTCTCCCTCACACACAAACTGCCGAACTGATTCGGGAGAGATTAACCCAGATATAGGTGAGCGATAAGCTTGGCCCCATGTAGCTATAGCACTGTGTGCGTGTGTGTGTGTGTGTGTGTGTGTGTGTGTGTGTGTGTGTGTGTGTGTGTGTGTGTGTGTGTGTGTGTGCGTGTGTGTGGGTCTATGAGTGTTGTGTGTGTTCAGCCCACATGCACTGTGTATGTATATGCCTGTGCATGTTTGTTTGGGTGTGTTTGCGTGTCAGTATGAATGCACAGCTCCACCTAACCTTCATCAGCATATTTACTACATGCTGTGCTGGCTCATCCGCTGTGTGTGTGTGTGCGTGTGTGTGTGTGTTGGCGGCGGTGTGTTGGTGTTTATATTCATATCGCACCGAGGGATGAGGTCAAAACTGAAATACATTACGCCTCTCATTTCCCAGAGTTACACCGTGTCCCTCTGACTACACACACACACACACACACACACACACACACACACACACACACACACACACACACACACACACACACACACACACAACTTAGTAGATGCAACTTGGGCAAAAGTAACAAATGGCAAAGTCAATTGAATTACGCACATCCAAAAAAACTAATCTATGGAGATATTCAATGTTCTCCAACCCTAACCCTGGGACTAAGCGCTGGGCTGTCCTAACCCTGGGACTAAGCGCTGGGCTGTCCTAACCCTAACCCTGGGACTAAGCGCTGGGCTAACCCTAACCCTAACCCTGGCACTAAGCGCTGTGCTAACCCTAACCCTGGCACTAAGCGCTGGGCTGTCCTAACCCTAACCCTGGGACTAAGCGCTGGGCTAACCCTAACCCTGGGACTAAGCGCTGGGCTGTCCTAACCCTGGGACTAAGCGCTGGGCTAACCCTAACCCTGGGACTAAGCGCTGGGCTGTCCCTAACTGCAGCAGCGTCCGGCTTAGCTTCTCATTAAAGCTCTCTTATTATTAGCCCTAGCATGAGTCCCAGCTCTCTTTGTGAAACAACTGGTCCTTGTATCATCTCCCTGCTAATCCCCCCGCCCCCCCTCCACAAAGTCCCCTTAACCCTTAAACAAAGCACTTGATATCTTTACACTAGGCGCGCATAAATCACCGCCATGACTTTTGTGTTTTGCGATATTAATGAAATTTAGTAAGCTTACACCCCCCCCCCCCCCCCCCCCCCCCCTCTCGCCAATCTCACCCGGGGGGGGGTGGAGGGGGGGGTGGAGGGGGGGGAACCCAAGGCGCCTCACTGGAGGAGTCTCCGGCCACTGGCAGGTGTGGCTGATGTGGGAAAAGTGTTCAATATTAATAACGTGTGTGTGAGGGTGGGGGGGGGTTGAAGCATACAGTTACATAGAGAGAGCACACCCACACACACCCCACTCTCCCGCAACCACCCCCCCCCCCCCCGCTTGTTTCTTTTTTTTGTCCATGTCTCGACCAATCAGACAGATGTTTGTAGATCCACTGTTTGGCGGGCTGTAGCCGGCCTGTTAGCCGCCGCGGCGCTACGTCCTCCTTCCTCTCCACGTCGTCGGCCATGTTTGTTTGTGTTTAGCATTCTTTGGCGGTTGAAGAGGCAGAGGACGATTAGAACGTACACGTCTGACCCAGTCGTTCCGTTATAAGTATAGTTTTTAAGTCCCTCCGTTGACAAAATAATTACAGTCTAGCAGGGGATTTCTGGGAAAATAGGATTATGTTTTCATTATTTTTAATCCTACGTTAACATTTTGGACCTGAAATGCGTTACGCACTCTTACCTGGAGAACCGCCAGCCTTCAGATTAGTACTTGGTAGAAAGCGTGTTGAAGTCTACGCCCCCACACAGCCCAGCCGTGTGTTCGGTGAACCAGAGGCTGATGGAGGCTGATGTGGTGGAGGCTGATAGAGACTGACGGAGGCTGATAGAGGCTGACGGAGGCTGATAGAGGCTGACAGAGGATGGTAGAGGCTGACCGGAGGCTGATAGAGGCTGAAAGAGGCTGATGGAGGCTGATAGAGGCTGACGGAGGCTGATAGAGGCTGACGGAGGCTGATAGAGGCTGAAAGAGGCTGATGGAGGCTGATAGAGGCTGACGGAGGCTGATAGAGGCTGACGGAGGCTGATGGAGGCTGACGGAGGCTGACGGAGGCTGACGGTGGCTGACGGAGGCTGACGGAGGCTGATAGAGGATGATGGAGGCTGATAGAGGCTGACGGAGGCTGACAGGCTGACGGAAGGCTGATAGAGGCTGAAAGAGGCTGATAGAGGCTGACGGAGGCTGACGGGTGGCTGACGGAGGCTGATAGAGGCTGACGGAGGCTGATGGAGGCTGATAGAGGCTGACGGAGGCTGATGGAGGCTGACGGAGGCTGCTGTGGTGGAGGCTGATGGAGACTGATGTGGTCGTGCTCATTACCTGCAGTCTTTGATAGCCCTTTCCGATGTGGCTTCTGGCTTTAAAGGCCGGAGCAGCAGCCTAAACCACAAGGCCCCGAGGACAATACCCGCCAGCCTGTGATTGTTGACATCTGCGGTCGTCATGACAACCCGCAAGCATCTCACAGATACGTCGTGGGTCAGCAGAAAACACTCTGCTTGTTGTTTAAGTTATTTGCTTCTTTCTTTTTTTTCTACCTGATTATTTGACTTCATTATTGCTGCTCAGCTTTCAACCTTAAATAAGGTTAGCGAAATAAATAGAGTAACCTAAGATAATTACGGCTTCCTTGGAGTTCCTGAAGTTCTGTTGGCGAAGGATAATATTGACCTTATTGCTTAATGTTTAAATATGTGCTTGTCTCTCCTTCTCTTTAACTCTCTCCAGCTATTGGAACCAGTGGCTTCAGCCCAAGACAAACCCACCAGTTCTCCTCCGCAGATTTACCCTTCGAAGTAAGGCTTCTTTAGTTTTCTTTCAAAAATAAGCAGCATTCAACTTGATTTAGATCTTTAATTAGATCCTTCTGCCAGATTGGGGGTTGTTATTTTTTTCCTCCTTCTTCCAGCGAGTGTCTTTGTTTGCCTGGATGTCTACAGCTTGTGCGCTCCAAAATCTGTTGTAATTATTATCTTGCTGAAGTTCCCCTCAACATTTGTTATTCTTTCGCCGCGTATATTAGCTCTGTGATGCTATCGGGTTTGCAGCACCCAGCTCCCAATCTAACATTAAGTAACGCAACGACACGGGATTGGGTTATGAGGTTTCTTTTGTTTTTTTTCAGGGGGGTAAAATATGGTTGCTTGCTCTTTTTCAGCTTCCCCCCATTCTGTAAAACGTTGCAACGTTGGTGTTTCTCTTTTCCCCCCAAACAGTCGAGCGTATCCACATATTCTTCCGACTCCTTCATCCCAAAATATGGCGGCGTACGGGCAGACGCAGTACACCACAGGAATGCAGCAGGCCAGCGCGTACGCGAGCTACCCACAACCTGGCCAGCCCTATGGAATCCCAGCCTACGGTAAGACCTCGCTAACTACACATCCTATCTGCGTACAGAATAAAGCCCATTTCCCTTTCACATTATTCGTAGTTATCTTGTTTTCCTCGAATTACAAGGAAGAATTTTAATTCTCGTCCGCCGAGCAAATTGGAGTTGGGAATTCTCCCGACAACCCCAGAAAGCGTTTTTCCCACACTGGGACGAAGGACTGCTGAGTCACTGTTTGGTGCCTGCACATTGTGCTTTAAACGCCTTGCAACGAGAATCTGCCGACTGTGCTGTTCCGACAGATTTGGGAGATTACTGATGTAAATATCAAAACAAAAACCGGTTCCGCTGGAACGGGAGCGGGGTGTAGATCGCCTGGCCAGAAGTCGGCTTTATTTGTCCAAAGTCTTTGCAGTGTTTGGACACTCCTCGAGACCGTCCAATAGGAAGGGGAGTTCACCCTCGTTTGTTTGGACGGTTCCAAAAAGTGCCGGTGTGTCCAAATTGCATCGGGACGCGGTGAAGCGGGTTCCAACGAACCGGTTCCATTCTGTCGACCGGCGAGCGCTCCGTAAATGTTCTTAACGTCGTCTGCAAACACGCCTTTTCCGAGAAAGTAACAACACATATTTGATTTGAAACGCAACCTGTTGAGGCGGGATGCGCGCGACATCTGTGCTGCTGTGACCGCGTCAGGAGGAAGCTGATGTTTGTCACAAGCTGTTGTTTCCCTACAACAGGTCTTAGCGGCCTCCGCTAATCTGATTTTATACTCATCGCTCATCTCTGATTGGCCGCAGCAGAGAGCAGCTGGCAGCGTCTGCTCGCACTGCACACCGTGTCTCCGGTGTAATGGAGAACCTGTGGGGGGTGTGTGTGTGTGTGTGTGTGTGTGTGTGTGTGTGTGTGTGTGTGTGTGTGTGTGTGTGTGTGTGTGTGTGTGTGTGTGTGTGTGTGTGTGTGTGTGTGTGTGTGTGTGTGTGTGTGTGTGTGTGTGTGTGTGTGTGCGCGCGCACGCGCGTGCTGACCGTCACCCTGTGCATCAAAGCGATCCGGTGTCACTAACCTGTTTATGTCCGTTGTGGGCAGGCATAAAGACGGAGGGCGGGCTCAGCCAGAACCAGTCGCCGGGCCAGGCGGGCTTCCTCAGCTACGGCTCCGGCTTCACCACGCCACAGACGGGCCAGGCGCCATACAGCTACCAGATGCAAGGTGAGGACGCCCCCAGAGCCTCCTCCTCCTGTGTGTCCTGAGTCTCCGACTCAACGCGTGGCACACGCTCAACTGGGTCTTTGTGTTTTTAATCACAACGACGTCGACGGTGTCTGGGCCTCATAGGAGAGCCGTCCAACATGAGGAGTGATGGACAGTCGATACGTTTTACACCATGGCTCAACAGCCAATCAGAAGTAGAGCGGGTTGGGCCGAGTTCATTGGTCCGTGGGATTTATGTATCCAATGGAACACGGCCTTCCTTCCCTGTAGCTGTACCCTAACCTCTCGACCCTGCTCCTCACCCACCGGCCTTTTCATTGTCCGTTTATTTTCCTGATGCTTTCTTTATGAGAGCAGCCTGTCGCTCCTACCTGCTGTCACCCAGACGGCTTTAGTGTTTTGTATATTCGCTAAAAAAGAGGGTGAAGATAAAAGAGGGGTCTGGGTGCCCTGGACTGTCTTTAACGGCAGACTGATTCACTCCCCCCCCCCCAGCTCTCTCTCGGGGCAGATGGTCGCGTCCCATCGGCCACGTTTATGACCTCCTCCTCCCTCTCTCTGCCTCCTCTCTCTCTCTCTCTCTCTCTCTCTCTCTCTCTCTCCTCTCCTCTCCTCTCCTCTCCTCTCCTCTCCCCTCTCCTCTCCTCTCCTCTCCTCTCCTCTCCTCTCCTCTCCCTCTCTCTGCCTCTCCTCTCCTCTCCTCTCCTCTCTATTCTATAAATGTCCGGCCCTTAAGGGCTCCAGTCCGGCCATCCCTGGTCCGGTCCGGGTGCTTTTGTTTTTGTGTTTTTATTCCTCCCACTGTGATAATATGTGTTTGATTTGTTCAAGAGGAAAGACCACAGAGATTAATGGGCTCGAAAACCGCTAAATTTAAGAGCAGTTACAGACATCTCTCTCTCTCTCCTCTCTCTCTCTCTCTCTCTCTCTCTCTCTCTCTCTCCTCTCTCTCTCCCTCTCTCCCTCTCTCCCTCTCTCTCTCTCTCTGTCTCTCTGTCTCTCTGTCTCTCTCTCTCACTCTCTCTCTCTCTCTCTCTACCTCTCTACCTCTCTCTCTCTCTCTCTCTCTACCTCTCTACCTCTCTCTCTCTCTCTCTCTCTCTCTCTCTCTCTCTACCTCTCTCTCTCTCTCCCTCTCTCTCTCTCTGTCTCTCTGTCTCTCTCTCTCACTCTCTCTCTCTCTCTCTCTCTACCTCTCTCTACCTCTCTCTCTCTCTCTCTCTACCTCTCTCTCTCTCTGTCCTCTCTCTCTGTCTCACTCTCTCACTCTCTCTCTCTCTACCTCTCTCTACCTCTCTCTCTCTCTACCTCTCTCTCTGTCTCTCCTGTCTCTCTGTCTCTCACTCTCTCACTCTCTCTCTCCTGTCAGACAACCATAACTCTAGTTCAGGCGTGTTGCCCTGTAGTTCTTGACGGTCGGACGTTGAATCGGTTTCTCCTGCAGCTCAGCGCTGCCCCCCAGCCCCCCCCCCTATCCTCCCCACGCGCTAACGTACGACGGTGGAAACATGTCATCCACATGCTGTTGAAAGCCTCCGGAGCATCCCACAATAAATAACAGCGGAGCCGGCAGCAGATGTGGCGGAGAAAGCCTCTGCTCCACGCCTCTTAACCAGAGCCAGCCGGCCACAGACACAGCAGGCCGCGAGAGAGAGAGAGACAGACAGACAGACAGACAGACAGACAGACAGACAGACAGACAGACAGACAGACAGACAGACAGACAGACAGACAGCTGCAGGCTGCGAGAGAGAGAGAGACAGACAGCCCGCTGCAGGCCGTGAGAGAGAGAGACAGACAGACAGACAGACAGACAGACACAGCCCGCTGCAGGCCGGCCGCGAGAGAGAGACAGACAGACAGACAGACAGACAGACACAGCCCGCTGCAGGCCGGCCGCGAGAGAGAGACAGACAGACAGACAGACAGACAGACAGACAGACAGACACAGCCCGCTGCAGGCCGGCCGCGAGAGATAGACAGACAGACACACAGACACAGCCCGCTGCAGGCCACGAGAGACAGACAGACAGACAGACAGACAGACAGACAGACAGACACAGCCCGCTGCAGGCCGCGAGAGAGAGACAGACAGCCCGCTGCAGGCCGCGAGAGACAGACAGACAGACAGACAGACAGACAGACAGACAGACACAGCCCGCTGCAGGCCGCGAGAGAGAGACAGACAGACAGACAGACAGACAGACAGACAGACACAGCCCGCTGCAGGCCGCGAGAGAGAGACAGACAGCCCGCTGCAGGCCGCGAGAGAGAGACAGACAGACAGACAGACAGACACAGACAGACAGACAGACACAGCCCGCTGCAGAACGCGAGAGAGAGACAGAGAGAGAGAGAGAGAGACAGAGAGACCCCAAAGGACAGAGAGAGAGCAGAACATTCAATGCACACGCTGCTGGCTGGCTGGTGGTTAGACTCACAGTGACAGTATTATGTGGCCATTCATCTTGTGAGTATTATGGTATTACCCCCCCCCCCCCCCTCACTCTCTCTCCTATGTTTCTATCTCTCACTGTCTCTGTCTGTCTACCATCTCTGATCAGCCAATCCAATAAGGAGCGTTAAGTGCATTGTAATTGACAGCCGATGTCAGATGACAGATTGACCACTCGCTTAGCCTCACCATAATCATTACTGGCCCCGGCCTATTGATCTGCCAGGGGGAGACCCCCCGCCCCCACCCACCTACCATCATCCCCCAATCAGGCCACCAGCTATCCACCAGGTAGCCACTGGCTAGTAATAAACTAGCTGGGAGCTACCCACCAGCTACCAACCAGTTAGCCTGGTACCCACAAAATAGTCACCAACAAGCCACCAACAAACCACCGCCAGGCAACCAACTAGCCAACTGTTAGCCAGGTAGCCACAAACTATCCTCAACTAGCCACAAGCTGGCAACCGACTAGCCACAAGCTGGCATCCGACTAGCCACCAGCGAGCCACCAGCTAGCCACCAGCTAGCCACCAGCTAGCCACCAGCTAGCCACCAGCTGTCCAGAGGGAACAGCCAAGAGTTGTCTGCTATGTTTTTGCCCTTCGCACTAAACGCACTTAACACTACAGAGTATCAAGTATGTCCTCTATAGCCGGGTGTGTTGTTCGGACGTTCAAAGGGCCCTTCAGAAAGACTCAACCTTAGGCGTGAGTAGGCAGACAGAGAAGCGATGCTAGCGCAGGGGGCTAGCAGATGCTAATTAGTTGAGTAATTGGGTTTCCAGCATTCTGTCCCATCAGCGGTGAGTGGAGAAGAGGCCTGAGCCCTCGCCGCCTCCTGGAGCAGAAGTCCCATCTGGACCTGATCCCCTATTCCCCAGTGGGGCATCCAAACTTCTGCTACAAATATTGTGCGCTGATGATAGACATAGCCCATGGCGAGAGGACTGATCAAGCAAAGCAAATGGACTCCCAATCGCAGGGCCAGAAGGCAAGGAGGGGGGGGGGGGGGGTCTGGTCTTGAGTGAGTGAGCTAACTGCAGCAGGACAAGGGGGGGGGAGAGAAAACATGCCCCCCCTCCCCCCCTCCCTCGAGGGGAACCACAAGGCCCCCCCCCCCCCACCACCACCACCAGCTCCCACTCTCCTTCCCCACAACAAGCCCCCCCAGCCCTGCCCCCAGCAGGCCCACTCTGGACTGGTTTAGCCGCGGTCGCCTCCGCTTTTATGTGGATGCTCCGTCTGTGGATGCTTCATGACTTTATGAACTGCACACAGGCTCATTTGTTGTCATTCCA